>NW_027519221.1:0-23388 GCF_043159265.1 Tasmannia lanceolata
GAGGGAGGGGCGCCGCTCGGCGGCTATTAGCAGTTCCGCTTTCCATTCCATTTCCACTGGCAACTTCCTGGCGCGGACTTGGCAAGCTCAAGTCGGCTAGACAGTGGGAGCGGAAGTAGCAGTCGCAGTGGTGCCAACTCCCCTCCTCTCTTCACCAGCAGCGCCAGCGGCAGCGGCAACAACAACAAGTTTAAATATATTCAATTCAATTCAATAATTCGCCTCAAGTTTATTACTGCGCCACTTTGGCGATCCTGAAAGTGTGACTAGCTGATGACGCCGACGACGAGTGGCCAGGAGGATGACGAACACCCGCGAGTGACATGAATAACATAATTTACAAATGCATGAGTTCCCCCGCCCATCTAAATGCACCCGCGATGGCCGCCGCCGCCAACTGAGAGGCGCAAACAAGCGCCAGACACGCGAGATAAATTGGATGAGCATCGACATGCAGTTGGTGTTACGAAGCTCGAGCTCGGCGGCCGCGGCTCGCCATGTGTGGTGGTGGTTGCGGCCGGAGTTCCAGTTCTGGTTCGAGCTCGAGCTGGAGTTCAAGTTCAAGAGAGTCATTACCATATATACGGAAGTGCCATAGACGCGCTCGGCAGTCGGCGGTCGCGGTTGCCCTCGCCAGCGAGTGTCTCTTTCGCGGCCGCAAAGAGACTATTTTTGTATCATCAGAGGCGCGCGCGCGAAACCACAACATCATTTCGAGTCCGGCCACTTTCGCCTCCAATTGGAAGTGACGACGGCGGTGGCGGCGGCGACCACCGCGACCGCGACCAACAAAAAGACATGGGAGCTTGGGGCTGCATTTGAAGCCTTTGTGACAAAGGTTCGCCTCCTCTGCTTTCGATTTGGCTCCAGACGAGAGGAGGCGAGAGGCAGTAAAAAGCCGCCTGCGAGATCCTTTCGACCCCACAAAGACTACAACAACAACATCAAAGCGACTCCCGAAAGGAGGGCAAACAAACAAACGGACGAGCCAACTTCCGGCCGAACTAATGAGTGGCCTCCTTTGAGGTTTTCGAGGGCCACTCAATTGGCCGGCCGACCGTTCGGCCATTTGCGGCGCTCGGTGGCGGCCGGCAATTCATTGATGGCGCCGGCCGCTCAAGAGAGGCGGTGCGCACTTTTAATTTGTATAATCCACTAATGGCGCCGACGCCCCCAAAGCGAGCCAAAGGCCAGCCAGTTAGCCCGAAGTTGCGTCGACAAGACACTTTGTGGCTGTGCGGCGCGCGGCCATTTTTCGCGCGCCAAGACGGAAGTGGGACGTGCGCGCGCCCCACAAGGCCCATTGCCAGTATATTGTATTCAGGTTAATGACGCACAATTTGTTGTCCTGCGAGCCGCCCAAATCAATCGTTACAAATTCTTGCCACGAGTTTGTCTGTTAGCAGTTTCCGGTGGCTACGGCTGGCGCGAGGATTCTACGACTACACTTTAGACTTTGCGCCCATCATCGTGGGCGCGAGTTTCAATATTGTGTCACACGCCGCAGGTGAGGGAGCCGCGCGCAATTCGCGAGCGAAAGTGTCTGGTCTCGGCGGCGGCGGCGCGCGAAGACTTAAGTGAGCAACTTGCAGTCGAACTGGGTCCTGGGTGCTGCGCGCCGGCCCGACGGGTATATTAACCCGCCGCCGAGTTGGCCTCTCGCTCCTGTGGTCCATATTGAATCGATTCGCGCATTATCATCCGCCTCACACTCAACTTATCTCGTCGTCGGCGGCGGCGGCGGCGGCTATTTGGTTTTCAGGCGCCGGCGAGGAGGAGCATATGCTGGCACAATATTGGTCTTGTTGTCATGGTTGTCGACGGCAGTGGCAGTGGCAGCGGCGGCGGCGGCGGCGGCTTCCTCGTTGGCCAGTTCAGCGCGCTAATGAAATGCAATCTTTCATCGCCAACAACAACAACAACAACAGCAACAACAATAGAACCAAGTTAAATCAACTGTTTGTGCCGCTCGATGGTCTGGCTGTGTAATTTAGATGGAACTGCTGCTGCTATACACACACACACACACACACACACCCACTAGGCCGATCGGTTATCATGCTGGATAGACAGCTATTGTTGCCGGGAGTTGGAAGTCGGCGGCTCGGAGGGCCAAGTTCGAGGCGCTTAGCTCGTCTCGGCGAGCTAGTGGATTATTTTTTCTGCCGCCGCCGCTGTCGTGGGCTCGGCTGGGCTGGGCGGCGCCCGACTCTCCAGCTCCTTTGCGGGCCTGATCGATCCGGCATCTCGCCCCTCGTCCGCGCGCCGCCCCGTCTGGATGAAACATTTCTGGATCCGTTTCAGTGGCCGTTTGATCGGCGGGCCCCAAATGAGCGGCGCGCCCGAGCGATGCGCCGCTCACGTGCTTTCGACAGGTAAATATGGCCGCTGCGCCACACACCCAGAGCATGGAAAATTGAAAGGCAATTTCCAATTTAATGTTATTGTAGGGGGCCGAATGTTGGCGGGGGGAAAATTGAATTTCTCCCAGCGACAAGATGGGAGCATATGCCACCGCACTTACATGGCGGCACCGTCGGCCCTCCACCGGCCCCCACCTCTCCAAATCCCCAAATCCCTCACATTGTGATTAGGACGCCAGCCGACGCATTAGCGGCCTCCCTTCCGGCGCGCCTACCGCTCACCTTGGGCCGACCTTGTGCATCCGCTGGCCCTGAATTAGGCGCAGCCGCTGCGGCGCCACGTTAATTATGCCTGGCACGCAGCTAAGCTAGTCCGCCCGCAAGCCAGCCAGCCAGGGGCTTGACCTTCGGGCACTCGCTCGCGACATAACTGACCTTGGGCACGTCGGCACCTGTTATTTACACACGAGAGGCGACATATTAAATGCAAAACTGACGTCTTGAACTGTCAAATTCTTCACGGCGATGAATGGATGCGAGTGGGCGGAATGCAAATATGCGCGCGGCTTATTGGATGTAGGGGTGTGTTGGGTCCCGCCACGGCAATCTCTCGAGGATGAGTCGCAATACAAACACTCTCACCTGAGGTGCCAATTCTCCCCCTCGTCGGGCTGAAAAGTTCGCCGACAGATTTGACAAGTGAGTGCCTCTTCGCGCGCTGAAGGCCAATCAGGTGGGCGCCATCCGCAGGTGCGCGCCCGCTGGGACTCGTCTGGTTGCTCGAAACGAGTTTTCGCCGGCGAGCGACAGCGGCAGCGGCAACGACAGCGACAACCTCTTACACCAGCTCGGCTACAAATTGAATATAATTTTCATCAATTACCCGCCTGAGCGTCGTCGTGGGCTGGCTGGGTGGTTTTCGCCGCTTCCGGGCGGCATCTAGCGAGCCCGCCGCTCGCCAGCGACGCTGATTCGAGCCCAACTAACGGCTTAGCCGAAGGTGATCTTGGCCACTCGATGGCTCACGTAATTTGCGGCGCTCGGCTGGTTTTGTTTAACGTCCGGCTCGGCGCTGGTTGGCGCCGCGCGGCAGGCAAATTTAATTAGCTCCACTCTCTGGTTTTTTGGCTCCACGCGAAGTTGAGCCCTCGCACTCGCACTCGTGCAGCTAAACGCCAAGCTTCGCGCCGCCTCGTAATGTTCCGTTTAGCTCGCCAGTTGAGCTGATTGGCGCTCATCAGGCGGCCGCTTATTGGCGCTCATCTGAGGGGAGGGGGAAGGCATGTTAGCGAGCGGCGGCGGGGGCAGAGCATGGCTTCTGCGGCGCATATGCAACCCGCAAACACGAGAAACAATTGACTCAATTGTTTCCCTGCCTCCTGATTGCCGCTCGATATGTTGAACTGGCCGCCTCCACTCGAGTTTCGGTCGCTGGCCTCTCACTTGAGGCCGCCGCCAACGACTTGAGTGCAAAGCACTTGAGATTTGACGCTCGCCTCCAGCCAGGTGAGCTCGAGCGAAACTGGCAGTGAGCCAAATTGGAGCCTCCGAGCGTCTCGTTGACGTAACAACAGCAACTCCAACTCCTACGCGACTGGCCTCCTCAGAGTTACTTACACTGACACTTACAGTTAGTCGGCGAGGAGATTTTGTTTAATTGCACACGCACACGAGGAGGCAGAAGTGACACTCGCGTCTGGGGAGAGGCGGAGTTACCTGCCAGCCGGAAGTCGCGACAATTGAAGGTTTCGCGCGCGCGTCTGGAGTTTGCGTCTAGAGTGGCTTCAGTTAAGTGCCCCGCGAAATAGCGCCTCACTCCTTTTGGGTGTAATTGATACACACGGGGAGTCGGAGGCTTCCGGTGGCTTGTCGCCGGCGATTACTGGTGATTGTGGCGCGCGCTGGACGATTTAAGCAAGTTGATAGCGGCCATCAAGCGGCGACACCTGATTCCAAATGGCTGGGCGAGTCGTGGGCGCTGATCACAGCTGATATGGGGGCTGCTGCCGACGCGGCCGACGTCCACGCCAACAATGGCATCGCTGCCGCCGCCGCGAGCAACAAAGGCGCCCGCCCGCCCGCCAGCCAGCCCGCCAAAGTGGCGCCCAGTGACAGTGAGCTTCCGCCTGTTGTAGTCCAAATATTGTCGCGTCATTTAGACGAGCAGGAGTGCGTGAGTTTCCGCGCCACCGACACACAAAGGCGCAATTGCGGTGGCTGCCAGACCCCAGACCACTCAAACTGCAAACTGTAAACTGGCCGACATCCGGTTTGCTTGCAGTCGTCGGCGGCGCCGAAAACTAACTCGCCCTCGGAGTGCGCGAGACCATTGACGCGCGCGCGCCTCTACTCGCGCTAACAAAACAATGCTCTCGCGGGCGCCGAATTGACACGGCGCCGGGCGCTAGGTCCTCGCGGGCCAGTCACTCACCAGCGACAACAATCGATCTGCTCATGCGACTGAGGCCAGCGCGCCGTCTAGTTAACTTTAAAAGCTAATGCGGACGATCAAGTCGTTTAGTGGGCGTGAACGAGGGGCGGGCCAGTGAGTTTTGTCAAAAGTGGTCGCGCTCGCACGCCCTTTTGAGTGATAATGGCGGCGCGCCTACCTCGCTCGCCGGCCATGGCCCAGTCGGGTGGGCGTGGGCGGGGGGAGGGGCAAGAATCGGTCGCTCGCGAGAGGGGCCAGCGTCTTCGAGTCGCCGAGGCTGAGCGGCCGCTTCTGGCCGGCCGATTAATTTAACTTGTCTGGCGAGCGGGAAAACAATTTGCTCCATCGCTCATTTGCCACCTCCAAATGGCCTACCGTCGCTATTTAGGCGCCTGGGAAATCAATTATCGGCGGCCGCCTCTCGAGTGGCGCCTCTCCAACCGGCGCCGGGACAAACAAGTGGCCGCCGTTTGTTTGCGCCGCCGAGCGGCCAACTTGCGGGCGCCAAGTGGCCAATCAAGTGAGCGGCGGTCGCGTTCGCGGCGGCAGCTGTGTGCTCAGCGCATCACTTTACCCAGGTAAACACGCGCGCGCACATACGCCGGCCAGGCAAACACTAGCCGGAAGTGGCGGCTGCTCGCCCGCTCTGGCTGGCTGGCGTGACGTCAGAGGCGGAGTGTCTTTTCTTCCCCTCAAGTTGATCGAGCGCGAGGAATTTTTATTGATCGTGCGGCCACTCAGGTTAACAAACTTGTAGTTGTTGTTATCGTGTTACTAAAGCGGCGGCGCCGCGCAAACTGTCGGCCGCGACGACGGCGCCACAAGACACCCGAGAATCTCGACTGCCGCCAACGCCGACGACGTAGATGTCGATGTCGATGTCATGTAAGTGAGCAAAGTAATTGCCTGTCCGGCGAGTGTCAAATTTGCGGCAAATTCGCGCGCGCGCCAATAAACTCGATATTGCGCAACTCGATTTCCTGTTGCTACTGCTGATGAGGCGCAAGCACACGGAGGCGCCTAGTCATCGGCGGCCGCCGGTATGACCTTGGCGAGCAGTGTGAATTAGCCCCAACGGCCGCTCGGAGCGACGCCAAGCGGCCGCCCACCCAAAGCCGCACGCCGAGGCCGATGAGTGTCACTCAAACTTGACCTTCAGCTCGGCGGCCCGCGAAGATCCCCGAGGGGCGAATTAAGCTTGTTTTTCGCCCCTCCCCTCCGCGTCGGGCTGAGCTGATGATTTGTGCGGAAGGGCGGGCGCCTCTGGCGGTTTCTTGCCTTTCGTCGAGGTGTCATGTGCGCGCAAATTGTATTAAAGTGGGGCGGGAGGGAGGGAGGGAGGGGGGCTGCCGCTCCACCGGATTCGCAGTTTGTAGTGTCGCTGATGGTGACTTTAAAGGCAATTAGAGTGGGTGATGGCCAATTTACATGCGCCCAGCCGAGTAGAGGCGTCGCGCAGGCAGACACTGACACGCGCATTCCGCGCGAATTTCGATCTGCGAAAACACGCAAAAAAGTGCTTCCCCCCCCCTGGCCGGCCGGAAGTTGACTCGGCCCCCCGCCACCACAAGCTCAACCTCGGGAGTCAGGCGGCGCGCGAACCTCAAGGGCTGGTTTCGCGCGCGCGCGGAGACACAGCATTAGCATATGAATGGCGCGGCGAATACGTGACACATCCGCTTGGGTTCGCCCCTCTCGGCCTCAGTTCGGCTCAAATCGAATTGGCCTCACCTCGCGGCGCGTCAAGTGGCCAATCGAAGGCTCGACTGGCCATGTCGAACGAGTTAGTCGATCGGCTGGCAGGCCGGCGGGCAGGCGAACGCTTCGGCCGGACACTTAAAAGCGCACACACTCGAGCGAACTGGACTGGCCGCTCGAACTTGGACAAAATCATGTCACGAACTTGGCGGCCAGGAGGAGGAGGAGCTTTGATTCGGGAGGCGCCCTCGTGTCACCTGGAGATTCATTGCAATTGACTTTGGCGAGCTCTTGTTGACGTTCGCAGTCTTCAGGTGGCCGCTCGTCTGGTTCTGTTTTCGCTGGCGTCGGTTCTTTGTCTTGGCGGGTCGATTGTGTGTGTGCGCCCGACGCGGGATTTGGATTATCCCTAATAGGATTTGCACGCGAGGAGACACAGAGGCGTCGCCACTCTCGTCGGCGCCGAGAGCGAAAACACGAGACAAACTCGTGCTCGACGCCGCGGCTCTTCGGACGGCCGGCTGGCCCGCAAAGCGGAAGGTCCCCCCTCCTCGCGGCCCCGATCGGCGCGTAGGAAAGCAATCAATCTTGTTGGTTGGTCGGTGCCGGCCGCCTCGGCCGCCGCCGATAGTTTGAGAAACCCGCCGACTCGCCCTCGCTCTAATTGGTCGGCCGGAAGTACGAGTGGCCACACTGGCGCTCGCCTCGCGATTACATCATCATCGTCATCGTCATCCCCGTGCTCGTCGCGGTGTAGGCGCTCGAGCGGAGACGCACCCTTGAGAGGCTCGCGGGCGGCCATTAAGTTGATGAACTTGACATTGCGCAGGCGGCGGCGAAACTCGCTGACCCCAAAATGGCAACTTGAGCCAATGGACTCGGCCAACTTGTCGTCGCGTTCAGCTTAGCATCGATATATCAGCGAGCTTCATTCATTTCTCGCGCTCTGCGACTTGTGTGCTCGCACCGGCGCTGGCGCTGGCGCCGACGCTTGCGCTTGCGCTCGCACTCGCACTCGTAATGAGCACACAACGCGCGCCCAGACCCTTCCGGCCCGCCCACTTGGCGAGGCTCGCGCGCGCCCCCGAGCTCGGCGACATATCAACAGCTGCCGAGAGGACGAGACTTGAATATGGCCGTTGTTTTGGCCGGCCCGCCGGTTGGCTGGTTTCCCTGGCGCCGGCAATCGATGAATAATCAGCTGCTCGCTGGCTGGCAACTGGAGAATCGCGCCAGCCTCTTCGGCTCTCCTTGGGGACAGCCGAAGCAACGAGATGATCAATTACAATCGGCGGCCGCCAGAGTCGCGTGTTTGCGACAAGTTGCACTTGGAGGCCACCAACTAGATGGCTAATTAATCATCCGTGCGCAAGAATCAGCTCGCTCGGGCCGGAAGTGAATCAGCTGCTCCCGGGCTCGAGTTCGCTCGCGCTGGGCGCCCCTCCGCTTCTGGGGGGCGCCCGTCATTAGGATTCGCGCGCGTCCGGTTGGTTTGCATAGTACCTAGCGGCGGCGGCGGCGAGTCGTCCTCGGTGGGCGTCCTTCCCTCGTCGATTGAATTAATCAGACGAGCAGCCGAGCTGCGGAAGAGTCTCGTCCGTGAGGCCGGCCGAGCGACCGTCGTCTTGTGCGGTCGGGTGATAAAATCTGCTTAGAGTTTCGCTTCAAGAGGCAGTCGCCTCGTAGTGGCGAGACGCTCGATTGATCGCATTCAAGTGTGCGATATTGTCGCTGAAACAAAATCGACGCTTCACTGCGCCGCCCGGCCGGCGAGAGGAACAGCAAAGCAACCAGTCAACCGGCCAGTCGCCGGTCGCCAGTCGTCTGCTCGCCGGTTCACCGTCACCTTGGGAGAGGATATGGGCTGGCTCCAGGCGAGAGGTGAGAGCCTCGTGTAACAACATAATGCTCAACTCAAATAATGGTGATTTATGGCCCGCAAATGGCGGGTTTCAAATCGATCATAGCGCCCTCGAGGTTCGCGCCATTCATGAGTTGCCGGGCGCCGGACGTCGCATGTGGTTGATCTTGAGGAGAGGCCATGTATCGAATTACGTCACTTGTTAAACCTCTTGTTTGTCCTCTGCGGAGACAACCAACATCGACGGGAGGGGCGCGCGCCAGCTTGGGGTGGCCTTTTTTGCCTGTAGGTTTGCGCATTAGTGACGGCAGCGACGGCGGCGACGAGATAATATCATCAATCATCGCACTCTTGGCGCGCAGGTAGGCAGGTAATCTTGTGCGTCGCCGCCGTGGCGCCGCATTCAGAGTGGCGTCATCGGCGACGGTGGCGACATCAACGATAACAAATCCGAAAGCTCTCCTTTTTCATGGGCAAGCCAGCGAGTCGCAAGTCGCAAGTCGCAAGTCGCGTCCACTTCGCTGGATGGCGACTTTATTCATTCGTCGCTTCATGGGCTTTCAACGGGCCAATCGGCTTAGTCCCCCTCGTCGTCCCGGCGGCAGATTAAATAAAACATCAGCCAAATGAGGGGACGAATTGAGTGGGGCCCTCGTTGCGGGCGCACCAACAGGATTATGTAATCATTTCAGCTGGGCCAGCCCCGGCCAAATGTGGCCGCGCCTCGCGCGTCTACCGGCTAGCTGGCTGCATTGAAATTTTCGAGGTCAGCGAGGGGTGGGCGTGAGTGCGTGAGTGGCGGGAGTGCGGGAGTGCGGGAGTGCGGGAGTCGCTCGATCAAGTTGCTGTCGGTTCAAAAATGTCGAGATGATTGAGATGGCGCGAGAAGGAGGAGGAGGAGGGTGGCTACGAATTGATATGTTGCTCGTTGTCTCCGCGTTTCTGTAGTTGTGTAAACAAAATTCTGACTCCCAGCCACTGACGATGACGAAGCGCTCGCTCGGCCAATTCGCTCGCAAAATATTCCCAAGCCACTTGGAGGGGAAAGGGGGAAATCCATCATTCGCCAGCGCTGGTATTGGCCTTAATGGATCTACGCGGCGCCCCAAGACGGCGGCGTTCGCTCGCTCTGGGCCCGCCGCCCTTATCGCCGTCATCTCGCCAAGAGGGGGAACGCCCCTCGCGCACTCCTCCTCTGAGTGAATAGATATGAGCACAGATATGCACCGGAAGTGCGAGTCAATGTAAGGTAATTTCGCCTCCGAGGAGCGTCGGCGCGCGTAATTCAATCTTCGTCGAGCGCCTGATTAGGGCTGCTGATAATCTGCCGGACGGCGGCTATAAATTCACAGGTTGGCTAAATACGGCCCTCAAGCAAGCCTAAGAAGACATCGTTGGCGAGAATCCCCAGAGACTTGGGGTATTCATGTTCATGGGAAGCTAATTTGCATAAGACGATCAGTTGGCCGGGAAATCGACACTCCTCTTGCTCGTCTGCTCGACTGGTTTCCCGCGTCGATGTGTTTAGCGGCGGCGGCGGCGGGCTGGCGGACATGCCAAGGGCATACACACATACTCGGCGACACTTCGACTCGCGTCAAAATGGAAATGAACCACAATGAGACGGACGGCGGCGCCAATGTTTAGTTGGCTGCCAATGATACGCCGCCGCCCGCCGCTCCCTCCCCCCTCGGAAGTTGTCAACAATCAACATAACCCTGGGTGACAGGTTTTTTCTCGCCCACTGAGTTCCCATTTTGCGCGCCCCTATGGGCGGAATTGTCATGCAAAGTTAACGGCGTTTTCAGTATTAATTCTGCATCATTAGCGACCGAGCGAGCAAGTTGCGTTGGCTATAATCATCATCATCGATTTCGCACGAGACTTTAATGGAATGTAAACAAACCAGGCCGCCCCGCACGCAAACAAGCCGCGCCCACCCGACTAACCAACTCCCCCGACTACCCACCCCCTCACCCGCACTCTCCTGGCAGGTTAATGAAGTTTGGGAACTAAGCGATACAATTTGTGATATATTTGTCGCCGTTGATGTGACAAGCTCAACGGCGTCAATATTAAACCTGGTGGCCATTAGTATCGACAGGTAAGTTAGTGAGCAGCGCACCACCACCACCAAGCAGCTCATCAGCATGTCCCGGCGAATGATAATAACAATAAATTTGCACATTACATCCTGCATCGCATCACCTCTAACAACATCTCAGGTACTTGGCGGTCGCTCATCCTATTGCCTACAGTGCTGGCTCAAGCAGCACCCGAGCCATCCTCACTATATTTATGGTCTGGCTGATCTCTTGTTGCGTCGGGGCGCCAATTATTTTGGGCTTAAACACGTCACCCGAGAGGAAGAGCACCCTCTGCATCCTATACAACTCCACCTTCATCTTCTGGTCCTCGCTCACCTCCTTCTATGTGCCTTGCATCGTGATGATTGGCCTCTACTGGCGCATCTTTTCGGCAATTAGATCGCGCACTAAAAAGGCCATCGGCGGCCATAAGTCGGCCCCGCCGACTCAGCACTGCGCCAAGTTGAAGCAGCAGCAGCAAGCCAAAGTTGCAGGCCTACCAGAGGCCCAGCAACCTTTGCAAATTACCGGGCCTCTGAGTAATGCAACGGCAAATACCTTTGCCACCGCCAGCGAGCGGATGAATAACGGCGATCTAGCCACTCAAGTGGCCACCACTGCCTCTTCGCTGGCCATTTCGGCCGCAGTCACGCCCTCTGGTGCCGGCCGAGAGGGGTCGCAGCTCCTCGTGCAAACAAGTGGCAGCTCCAATCCGAGCGCCAGCAGCAGCAGCCGCCTCAATGTGGCCCAGCTAGCCGCGCACAAGAACCCACAGGCCAACGGACAAGTCTCAAGGTCAAGCCGAGGAGGGCGCCAGCTCCCTGGTGGCGAAGGTGGAGCCCGACCATACATGTCGAGCCCTCAAGTCGGCCGAGACTGGTAACAGGTCGTCGCTCAAGTTGGCCTCGGCGGCGGCCTCGGCCATCACGTCGGCTATCGTGGTTGCCGTCCCCTCGTCGGCCGAGCGCGTGGCCAACGCCCACTGCCAAGTGGTCACATCGGCCAGTCTCAAGGTCAAACAGTGTCCTCTGGTGGCCAAGCTAATGGAGTCACCCGAGGAACGCGAGCTCGAGCCCCACGAGAACGATGAGTGGTCGATGGCAATCAAATTCACCGGAAGATGCGCTTGCCTGCGGCCAGAGTCGCCCAGTTGCCTGGACAAGATCAGCTCGTATCTGGAGAAGAGCCACTCGGCCGCCTCGCCTGGAGATGATTACTCAGAACTCTGTCGCAAATTAGCAATCATCATCAGCAGCAGCATCAACTCTATGATTGAAAACCAAGAGGACACGGGCAACTCCGTTCTGTGGGTGGGACGCTCAGAGCAGGACTCTGAGACGACCAGAGTCGAGTGTCGCCGGTCCGATTGGAATTTAAAATCGCCCTCGTCGGACGATCCAGAGTCGACTCGGGTGATGGAATCAAGAGTGGACTCGACGGCCAAGTTCCTGCTCAAGATCAGGCAGCGACAACAGGACGAGCCCGAGACTCTCATCTTGAGACCAGAGTGTGGAAATCCCTCGAGTCCGGCCGCCACAGGCAAGCCGTGTGTCTGTTGTGGCGGCGACCTCACAACGAGCGCAGATCCGAATCTCGATCCTTTGGCGCTGATATTCAGGTCACTCAAGAAATTGGATGCAGCAAAGAGACGAGTGGTCAAGGTAATCCGAGTTTCCAGTGGCAGCATCAGTGAGCTGCTGACTTACTTGAATACCTCCGACGATCAGACGTCGAAGATGGACCTCAATCAAGCCTATGATCTATTCATGGAGGTGAACACCTCAGCGCCCTCATCAACCAACGAGTCCAGCTTGGGGTGGCGTCAAGTAGACATCAATCAAGACGAGGGAAGGAGTCTTTGCTCAAACTGCGGCCGAGGATGTCTATTGGCACGCGTATCCAGATTGAATAATCACGTCTGTTCGAACCACGGGGGCGAGTGCCGATTCTCACCGCCGACTCGGTGCGCCAGTGATTCATCGAGTGCGTCCAACGACTCGCACTCGCCCACAGACTCTCTGTCCTCCTGTTCCGGCCACCACAATCCGCACTTCCGGTACTCTAACTCCTCGGCTCGGTGTTGCCAATTGGCGTTGTCGGCGGGAGAGGCGGGTGGTTGCGCCACCTGTCCGGCCTGCGCCCAACTAGCGCAGCCACAGGAGCCCACTTCGGGCACCGGCGACGACGACGACGACGACAATGGGAGAGTGACGAGTGATCTGACTACAGGTCAGAATTGCGCGACCCAGAGCCGGAATGGCTGCGTTGCAGAGGCGCAACAAAGACTTAGTATCACCATGGAGTCGAGCTCTTACTGCCATTGCGGCAGCGAGTCTATCTCTAACTCGTCGCCGGCTCGCCAGTTGGCGCTCCAGTCGAGCTCTCGAACCTCGAATCTCGACTATCGGACCAGCGGCAAGGAGTCCAGGTGCGAGTGCTCGTCCTGTGGCTACCGCTACGGCGGCTACTCGCAGGTGACCAGCACTTGTGCCGACGAGCCCACTCTAACGACGAGCTGCTGCGCCGACCTGGCGACCAGGCGCCACCAAGACCAAGACGACTCCAGCGAGTTGGTCAAGATTGCGGCGGCAGAAATCAACGACCAGAAGCAAAGGCGGCTCAACCATTTAGACAATCAAGCTAGCCAAAGGTCGACAGCATCTCAAGTGGCGAGCAACCAGTCGTCCAGTCAATCGACTGCGGTGGTTGTCATTCAGAATGCCACCGAGAAGATAAAAAGGCGCTCGATGAGATTGAGACAATTAATCAGAGGCTCCAGTAATGCGGCAGTTAATTTGCCGCACCCGCCGCACAACAGCAACAATTCACCTTCAAATGACCAGAATCAAGAGAAAATCTCGACTATTGCGGACAGAGATAGGCAAAAGGAGACTCTCTCAGAGGAGTACCTTTACAGCTCCAGCGGCGGCGGTGCCACTGGAACCGCCAAGCAACCGCCCAATTCAATGCTGGCCACAACAACCATTTGCGGCTCAAACGAAGCTGGCACCTCCACGAGCGAGGATGCGACGAGGCCGCAGGCAGCCCAATCCAAGTATCAAGTGGCCATCGAGATGAACAGCGGCGTTGAGGGTGGCTGTGGCGTTGCGTCATCGCGACAAGACAACCCACTCATGATAGTTGGCAGTCATGGGAAGTCGACGCAGTCAGACGTCTCGCGAGCTAACGACTCGTCGCTTGTCAGACAGCGCGTCGCCCACCAGCAAGCTGCATGTGATCCTGGCGGACGGCCTCACGTGTTGGCCTCCATGATTAGCGTCATTCATCAGTCGCATCCGGCGAAGTTGGCCGGTAAGCAGGCGCAATCGCAAGACAGCACCAAGTCGCTGGCGACACTCATGGCAGGAAGTGGTGCTGGCTCGCCGGCGGCGGCGCCGGCCAGTGTTGGCTGCAAAAGCGGCAACGGGACTATCAACAGGGCGCACCGTCCAGGCGGAAGTCGCAGGCGGAGGGAGAAGAACGCGGCCAGACGAGAGAGGAAAGCCACCAAGACACTGGCAATTGTCTTGGGCATCTTCCTCATTTGCTGGACACCCTTTTTCACTTGCAACATCATCGATGGTATTTGCATCCAACTGAATGTTGACTGCCGGCCGGGAATGATGGTCTACTTGGTGACCTCGTGGTTGGGCTACATGAACAGTTGCGTAAATCCGATCATATACACCATATTCAACATGGAATTCCGCCGAGCTTTCAAGAAGATCCTCACTACGAAGCCTCCATTTTGCCAGAATTGACACATTGTGTAACAAGAGCGAATGACTTTAATAGTCTACCTGTAGAATAAAATCACGGGGTGGCCCAAATATTACGCACAGGCTGACTTTCAATAATCGACGATTTTGCTCCCCTTCAATTTTGCGAACGGGGATACAGGGTTTACCATAATGATATCGACTTGTGCCGTTGAGTGCCAGACTTTTGGCTTTTGCAGATCGACTTCGTTCAAAAAAAAGTAGAGCAGACGATTGGATTCTTTGGCGCGCGATGAACTCTTTGTGCTCTGTGTTAATTACTTGTGACATTGGTCATCAATTAGCATCCATTTGGCTGATATCTATTTAAAATTTAATAAATATGAGGGTTCCTATTGATATAAGAGAAAGACTCACAGAAATGATGTTCAACAAGAACATGAGATGCTTGGAGGCGGCCAAATTGCTTGACATCAAGTACAAAACTGCCCACAGGATTTGCACTGTATTTTTGAAAGAACAACGAACCGAGACTAAGAAGCCAACAGTGTTAGATTATGAGGATATTATTTAGTCAACAAGCTCAAGGTTACAATAACAAACCACTCATAACTTACACGCGCTAGCGCATGGCCACATACGCTCACACATGAGCGCACACACACACACATGCACACACATGTGCACACACACAAGTAAACACTTGAGATGTGAAGTGTTTATGACTACTGTCATAAACACTCACCATTACCAATAACAATAACAACTCCAATCAATATAAATAAACTGTCATTCCATGTAATTGACACAGTTAATAAAACTTTAACTACTTTGCCTAAAGTCTTCATCTTAATTCGTCAATAGTTGACATGGTAGCAGAGGGAGGTTACGAAAACTCCGACTAGTATATAAGACCTGTCATAAAGAACAATAAACACAGTCAAAAGTTAAACAACTAAGACAACCAAACCAAAAAACAGATACTAACGAGAGAATCAATTCATACCACAAATAGAAAGGATATTCTATACAACTTCACAACCCCATAACACGACGACACCACGGATAACCAAATTCAACACCAGACAATCAAATACGAGGAAATTCTTCCATTCACCAATCCAATTGAAGACATGGCAGAGGACAAGTGCGACTACAGGATTGACGTCTTAACGGACAACAATTATGTAACATGGAAATGGCAAATGAGGATGATTCTGGATACCAAAGGCCTCCTAGAATGCGTAACCGATGAAACGAAGAAGCTTGACCCCAAAGGGAAGAAAGCTGCTACCTTAATCGGCTCAGCACTCAATGATGACAACAAACAACGAGTCATAAATTGTACGACCGCCTACGACATCTGGAAGGCCATAGAATCAAACTTCGAAAACAAATCCTCGAATGAAAGAAGCATGCTATTGGAGCAATTTCATTCATTCAAGATCAGTTCAGCCAAAGAGGTTGGCAAGTCTCTTGGAAACATCCAAGCCACAGTGGCCAAACTCAAACAACTGGATGCAAAGATTGAAGATGAACAAATCTGCAGCGTAATACTCAAAGCATTACCGGAGAGTTTCAAGATGTGGAAGAAGATGTGGTCATTAACCCATCCCAAAAACATGGACTTGAATCTTCTCACAACAAGCATCATGGCTGAGGTAACCGACATGGAGGATACAAGCAACGTCGCACTTCTGGCAAACGACAGGCAAGGATGGAAGAAAGTGGATAACAAGAAATTTCAGCATCGCAGGAGCCCAAGTCAAGGCAACTTCAAGAAACCGGCAGTTCAAACCAAGAAATCTGGAACCTGCAACTATTGCAAGAAACCAGGACATTGGGCGAAGGACTGCAGGAAGCTGAAGGATAAAAAGGAAGGAGAGGGCTTAACCCCACCACCAAAGCCATTCAACAGAGCAGTTGGTTCAAAACCTTTTGCAATGATGGCAATCCCCAGAAGTATACAACTTGCAAAGGCCAACTGGATTGTCGATAGTGGATCAACATTTCATCTGACCTACAAAAAGGAATGGATCCAACAATACAAGGAATTTCCATCACCCATGGAAATACGCCTTGGAGACGACAGCATTGTTCTAGCACTAGGCTCAGGGAAAGTCCTCACGGACCGTGCAGAGCTACTTGATGTACACTATGTTCCTGGCATTGTGGCTAACCTATTTTCATTAGGATCTGCCGCAGACAAGGGAATATTGTTCAACGTCGACAAAACAGGTATGATTTTGACCAAAGGTGGAATTGAGATAGCTAAAGCACACAAATATTACGGAATCTACATTTTGGAATTCGAGGTCCAAACTGAGTACCCCATAGCCCTAGTAGCGTCTGATCTAAGAGACTGGCATGAGCGATTTGCACACATCTCGCAAAGCAAGATAGAACAAATGGCAAGAAACAAGGTGGTAGAAGGTCTCAAGATCGCTGATACCTCGACCTTTGACTGCGACAGCTGTAGCTTGAGTAAAATCAAGAAAGCAAGTCATCCAGAGAAAACTACTCCCAAGGTTAAAGAACCAGGACGTAGCATTCACATGGATACTGCAGGACCAATCAAACCAACCAGTTTGAGAGGTTCAAAATACATGCTGCTCGCTAAAGACGAAGCATCGGGATACCGACTCGCAAGATTTGTTGAGTCAAAAGACCAACTCCCTGATCAAGTTAAGAACATTATTGCTCAGGCAATAATCGAGACAGGGAACGATGTGCTACAATTAGTCACAGACAATGGTAGTGAATTCATCAACCAAGACGTGCTCTCGTACCTTAGAAAACGAGGGATAGTCCACAGAACGCCCCCAACAGGAACTCCACAGCAAAATGGTTATATTGAAAGGGAAAACAGATCAGTGGCAGAGCTGGCGAGAGCAATGATAAGTAAGTCAAACTTACCCAAGACTCTCTGGCCAGAAGCCTACAGTACTGCAATTTATGCTCTTAACAGAAGCATAAACAATAGAGATCAAGAGAAGACACCCTATCAATTGTGGTTCAATCGCAAGCCAAATGTTAGAAACCTACACAAATTTGGGCAAGAAGCGATTGTGTTATGGATGAAAGGAAGAGAGTCGAAGCTGGACGAGAAAGGCGTCAGAGTGTCATTTGTTGGATACACTGACACATTTAACACATACAAGTTTTACGACCCAGAGAGCCAAGTTGTCTTTGGGAGTTGTGACGCAGTGTTTCTCGATACTCTAGGGAAACCAGAGGTAAGAAATCCGCCGAGAGAGCAGTTCTCGCTTTCAGATATGATCCACGATGAACCTCAAGCAGAGGGACAAGATGGCGAGTCATTCATGACTGCCGATAGCAATGAGACTGTTGCAGAAAGCAACGAGTTAGTTCAAGAGCAACCATCGATGGATTCTGAAGCAACTGAGATAGAACAGCCGCGGAGCTCGACTCCAATTCCTCAACAAAATGAGGAACATGGTCAAATAACAGTCAATACGGAGCGTCTGAGGGCACATTCATGCTCAAGACATCCCAGAAGATCCGAGGTGCATCCAGCGCACATACTTGACCAGAGACTAAGAAGTAGGAGCCAATATCATGCGAAACTAGCAACTTCAGAGGCTCAAGAAGACCCAAAGGGGTACAATGATGCAATGAAAAGACCAGATAAGCGAGAATGGATGACTGCCATGAGCGAAGAACTGGCATCACTAAAGAAGAACAAGGTCTTCGAACTTGTCGACAGACCGAAATCAAATGTAGTTACAAACAAGTGGGTTTTAAAAATCAAGAGAAAGCCAGATGGAGAAATAGAGCGTTACAAGGCAAGACTTGTAGCGAGAGGATTCTCTCAACGATATGGAGTCGACTACACAGAAACTTACGCACCAGTCGCGAGTATGACATCCATTAGACTACTCTTCGCCTACGCCGCATCCAAAGGATTGAACATGTCGCAATTTGATGTGAAGACAGCGTTCTTATATGGCGATTTGGACGAAGAAGTCTATATGGAACAACCCGAAGGTTTTGGCCAAAATGAAAACAAAGTTTGGCACTTGAAGCGAAGTTTGTATGGACTCAAACAGTCACCGAGACAGTGGAATATGAAATTTAGCAACTTTCTTAAGGATATGGATCTAACAACATCGGAATACGACAGCTGTATATTCTACAGGCTGGAACCGCTACTGATCATAGCAATATACGTAGACGATGGAATTGTGTTCGCCAAGAACAAAGGAGACATCACATATGTCATAGATCAGCTTAAAGAACGATTTGAAGTCCACTCAGTCGACTCATCAGCCTTCCTAGGTTTCCAAATCTATAGGGATGGCAATAGCTCCATCACATTGCATCAAACAAGCTACATTAATACAATTCTGAAGAGATTCAATATGGAAAACTCAAACCCAAGCGAGGCGCCGATAACCCTGTCAAAGTTAGTCGAGGACGACAACAAGGCAGACGAAGAAATACCATATAGAGAGGCAATTGGAAGCCTCATGTACGCGTCCGTGATGACAAGACCTGACATATCCTATGCAGTGGCGAAAGCAAGCAGGCAAGTCGAAAACCCAACGAAAGCAGATTGGGTTGCGGTAAAAAGAATCTTCAGATACTTGAAAGGGAAAGAACATTATGGACTCACATACGAGAGAGGCAACGGCTCTGGACTCGAGGTTTACTGTGACTCGGATTATGCAGGAGACCAGCAAACAAGCAGATCCACAACAGGTGCAGTTTATATGTTTGCAGGGGCACCTATACAGTGGAAGAGCCAGAGACAATCCCTAATAACACTATCCTCAACCGAGGCCGAGTTCGTTAGCTTATGTAGTACGGTCAAAGAGACCATATGGATCAGAAAACTAGGTAATGAGCTAACTGTATTAGAGGAAGGGCCTACAACGATCTATTGTGACAACCAGAGTGCCATAAGAATCGCCATGGACGAGCGAAGTTCCCAAAGGACAAGACACATGAGTGTACAAGCTAGATATCCACGAGAACAACAAGAACTCGGCGAAGTGGAAATCAAGCACATAAAAACAGACAAACAACTCGCAGATATGTTAACTAAGGCTACAACGATTGGAAAATTCAAGAGCAACACATCAAAATTGATGACAATTTCAAAGTATATGCTCTTCCTTGCATGCATAATGATAGCCTTCATGGGACCAGCAAATGGGTACATATTCGATAGAATTAGTCCTATGACATTCACGAGACTTGGAAACAAAATCGAGGCAAAGATCACTCAATATGAGATCGATCTAACTTACATAAATCCATGCAACTCGATACCAACCCACAGGAATCACTCGAACGCACACGAACATCTTTTGGAAGCTGATTACGACGTAAATCAACGATTATTCAAAGATTGTCAAGCGACTTATGAGGATCGATGGGTGAGCGCTGTTGATCAAATGATAGGGATCCAACCAGCGACTGAGTCAAGTCACAAACTAGTTAAGCGCGCAATAATGTTACCATTCGTTGCGGCAGCAGTGATATCAGGCTTTGTAGTTACAAACTTGATCTCTGCAGTCTTCGGACTTGGACAACTAGTATCAACAAGAACATCGGTGAACAATCTTATCGATGAAGATAATGCAAGGTTCAAACATTTCGAAAAAGTATTCAATACCTCACGCGAGATTCAAGAGGGGGTATTGCAAAATGCAGAGTCACTAACCCACACGGTCCACAAGAATGAGAAGATGATTAGACATCTATACGACATTCTACCCCACATCGCCTGGACAAGTTCAATATTACACTCAAGAATAGTCACAGCAGCAGCAGCAATCGAGGAAATATCCGATGCTTATGAAAACGGGCAACTGGCAACCGAAGCCATTGCAAGACTCTGGAACGCAACAGTATTCAAGAACACGGACAAGAGAGACACGGTGTTAACAAGTGTCACGAGAATCACAAACTCTACACTCAAATTTAAATTCAACATGCGAGACCAATCCAGAGATACCTTCGTATACAAAGTCAACACCTTCAACTGGTGGGACAACATCACAGACATTCCTGTTCTCATGGAATACGAAGGGGCGAAATACGCCATACACAACCTGTCTAACAACTGCCTCAAGGCTATTGATGACCCCAAGGAACGATGGATTCAAGAAGAGTGTCTGACCGCGAACTACAGAGACCCACGTCTAGACACCTGGTCGAAAGTATCTGTGGCCGAAGAAGGCAGAGACAAATACAGCAGACCAGCAGTAAGGAGAACTCTCAGTCACAATGAGGTTTATTGTTACTTAAACAATATAACCATCAACAATGAGATATTTGATTGTCCCATCTACCCATTCAGGCTGACACTCAGCACACCGTTCAAGACTGGGACTCACAACTATACTCCAAACAAGCGGTTTATGTCAATAGCATTGGCAAGATCTATAGACACATTGGAAACGTACAAGCACTCGGAAGATCCCATTAGACACATCGTGAACAAAGAAACAACAATGGTCAGGGAGATCAAGGACCTCAAGATCAAGAATCGACAAAATGAGGTGAAAATGGAGAATTCGATAGTCATCACAAAATTCAGTTCAATGTGGTGGGTCGGCTTATCTCTGTCAGGACTTACAACAGCGGCAACACTTTGCCATGTTATTCTTTGGGTGAAACTCCAGCTAAATAGACGTAATAATAGCAACAAATCACCACAAACTCAAGTTATCGACATCATTCATGAGAATCCACCACTGTATCCAACATTCACAGTGCAAAGGCCGAGTACATCCAGATGCTCTCTAGAACAAGAGTCTATTTCCACCGAGAAGACGAGTCACTCGATGAAAAACTAACCTAGAAAAACAAACTGATCAAACAAACAAAATTTCCGAAAACGAGCCCAAAATTCCCTAAGACGGGCCAAATACCCTGACTAATTGCACAAAATACCCTAAAACAGGGGCAAATCCGAGAAAACCCTGATACTACGTCACAACAGGGACAATACCCCAAGTCAAGAAATAACCCTGAAAACTATAGAGAAAAACCCCAAATCAGAGAAAAATAACAAAATACCCTGATGCTACGTCACATCAGGGAGAAAACCCAAAGTCATGAAATAACCCCGAAAATCTAGAGAGAAAACCCTAAAATAGGGAAAAGTCCACGAGAAAAACCCTAAAAAGGGCAAAAACCATCCAGATCCCCTCAACAACCCACTGCGCACCCAGCACGCAGCAGCGCATAGCGCGCAACTAGTGGATGGGGAAGAGAGCGCCGGCGCACTCGAACCAAATCGGGTAACACCGGGAGCTGGTTGTTTTGGTCTCATTCGATGTTTTGACTCCAAAGAGCAAACATCAAAGCTGAGACCAAAGCAACCACTAACCACACTCTCTCCCCACCACTCACACAGGCCAATACCCCCCACCAGGAGCATCCCAGCCACCAGGACAAGGACCTAGCCACCCTCAGGACACTACCACCAGGGGCCGGAGGAAGTCAAACCAAAGGTCCGCGGAAGCCCTTGTCGAATTTTTAAGGATCCTCAAAGGTAAGTAGCAACCATATTTACTCTCTCTAGGCCATATTAGTTTAGTTACTCTCCAGTTAGTTTAGCTAGTTAGTAGTGAGGATGAGTGACCAAGCTGAGCGAGTGAGTGAGAGCGAAGAGAGGATGAGTGAGGAGGCCGCATCAGCAGGTGAGGAGGCCCCACTGCACATTGCAGAGGTCGAATCACCTAGTGGAGAGGCCGATGGTGAGAGGCTTTGCCCTTGTGGAGAGGACTCCGAGGGCGAGCAAATCCAGTGTGAGGAATGCAACACCTGGTATCACCTAGACTGCATCAAAATGAGTGAGATTGATGTGAGGAAAGTTGATACATTCTTCTGCAAAGAGTGTATCAAGAAAGACAAAACTCTACTCACCACTTGGAAGAGCAAGAAAGCATCCGCATCACAAATGAAATATAAGAGAGATCATTATTTCGATGTGGATGCAATTCTTGGGTGGAGGAAGAGCGGGCCAAAACGCGAGGAGCGACAATTTCTCGTGAAATGGACGGGCTATGAGGAGCCTGACTGGAGGGAAGAGAGCGACCTCGACGGTTGCATGAATCTGCTCCAAACCTTCTTGATTAGAAGGAATCTGCCCCTCTCCACTCAAGAAGGACTGATGGGCGCCTCAACCAGTGCGACCACCATAAATGAGTCAAACTGGGTGTCCATCAGGCAAGTGATCGAGACAGTCAATGGTTTTAGAAACCTATCCGCCTACAAGTGTGATGTGACAGTCTCAGAGTGGGTGAACAAGTTCACCGGTCAAGGGATTTATCTCCTAAACCATGACCACCACTGTTTTGTCATCTTTTACCTAAAGAGGGCAAAATTTGGCTACATTTCCGACGGCATAAACATGTACATTGAAGACATGACTTGCCGCAAGGAGATTGACAGCTTGCTCAAGATTAAGCTCACACCAGTTAGATTTGACCAGCAGCAGAAAGTAGACTACTGCGGCAGCTCAGCAGTTATCTTAGTCTTAGGCTTCATGAGAGCATTCAAGACAGATAGATGGCCAGAGAAAGTGGTTGCTACTCCTGCAACAAGAAAGAGGATTTTGAGTAAGTTGCACCCACACCCAAGTGAAGGTGGTCCAAGTAAAGTTGAGTGTCTCACCAACTACTTGAGACCATGCATGGGGTGCAACAAAACCTTCAAGAAGAAGGGATTTCTTGGGCGGCATGAGACGCACTGCATCAAGAAGAACAAAAGTTCGCGTTCTGCCAAAACTAAGTGTTGAGCACTTTGGCAACCTGGGTGATGGTGATGCTCGTGGGGAGGTGGACACACATTGGCAGTTTCAAGGAAATTCCACCTGACGTTCCTGAGAAAATTCGAAACTTGTAAATTGGGGATATCAATAAAGTTGGACTTTATGAAATGAAATATCACTAGTTTAGTTGTCTTCTCTCGAGTGGTGTGAAAGGTACGTGCAACATTCACTATCTTGTCGCTAAAAACACAAATCAATTAATCCAGGTACTCGAGACACGACGTGACCCGGGGATTAACATCCCTTGGTGCAAGAAGACGACTAGTAGTTAGTGAAAAACAAGCAACATTATATGAGTATATAAAGAGTGGTAAAATTAGTCAACCAACTCACTCACAAATCAAACTTCAAACAATTCAAGACACTTTCAAGAACAAACTTCAAAAATGGCCAGCGCAAACAAGAGCAGCAGCGACACAC
>NW_027519222.1:0-69752 GCF_043159265.1 Tasmannia lanceolata
GTAAATCTGGTGGGAATACTGGTCCCCATTGTAAATTTGTTGGTATGAATATATTTGTCAATTAAAAAAAAAAAAAGTGATGTTGGGTGCCTAGATAGGTTTTGGGGTTGGATTATTGATCGGGGATATGTCGTATTCTTCTTGGGGACAGGACACCTTGTCCCATCCAAGTGTATTATGCAGAGGTGTTGTCCATGCTTTTAAGCAATGAAATCTGTTAGCATATTCTATTATAAGTTGCTGTCCATTCTTCTTGGCAATGTGATAACAAAAGTTTCATGGAAATTGAAAAAAAACAGCAACCACAAGTGTCAAGACAGAGAATCGTTTGGCAGACAGAGCAAGAAGGCAACAGGGGAAAGTACACGTTCTTCATCTAGGAAACTTGGAAAATACAGTAATCCATTCTCAAGTTTGAATCTTATGGTTGGGATGTTCATTTATATCCATGTATCAACATGCAATTCATCCACCCTGAAGCTAGTTACGGCTTTTACCCCAATAACCTAATGTAGTATTTCATATCACATGCACACAAGCATCAGTCTCGGATAAGGAAATATATGTTGAAACACAATGATTCTGAAAAATCCCATATGCTGCTGAAACATCGTACATTACATAAATATAAGTTCAAAGTCATGCAAGTGAAAAATATTGTATCCAAAAATAGAAACACATTAACAACCAACTTAGCGTATAGATGCTTCCTGAAAATAAAAGAAAGATAAATAAAGTACGTCCAACAAGACTATCTGACATGAAAAGCTTCTTTAAAATGAGGGTGGCGTTGTTACATGGTGCAACCTCCCGGTACTATCTGATCGCAGTCGCATTATTTAACTGCTATATACGATGATTAGTTAAGAAGAACTTCACATGCTCCTAAAACTTGGTTAACATTATATCTGCCTTCCAATAGCAGTAAAAACCTTTTCTAATCCACTCACTAGGAAAGCCATTTCTTGAGCAGCGAGGGATCATTTTAGTTTTCATGCATTAATTCCTCAAAGTGGATGATTGGAATCTCCTCAAAGTTGACACTCAGACCCTTCTAAATATTCATCCATTAGGGATACTAGGACAAGCATATGCACATCGGATCCTTCAAACAATGTACAGGACAAACAATCTAGAGGACCCCCAGAGCCAATCTCTTTAGCACCAGATACATGTACACATATCCCTGTACACAGCCTTAAAGTATCCAAAGGTTAAACCAACCTTTAAAAACTCGGATTTAAAAGAGAGATCGGGCAAATGTAAAAAGGACTGTACTTGTGCAAGTCAGCTATCCCGGTCAAATTTACATTAACTCGGAAGATTCAAAGGAGTTTTTAATCGACTTGGTAGGTCGAAACTCAGACTTGGCCAAGAAATCAACAAAGGAAAAACAAGTCGACTCGAGCAAGTCAACAACTGACTCGGGGAGTTTCTTACACTGGGAAAGCTTGAAAAGAATTCTACAAGAGACACAGAATCCAATAACAACATAACGTACACACCTTAGGCACTATGGTATGGATCATATGTGAACAAATTTCCTCAGCATTGGGTGGATTGAGCAGCCATGAATATCTCAGTTGTTAGAATTTTCATGACTCTCTATGGTTGCCTATGGATCATTTAGAGATCCAAATCTAAAAAGGATCTTAAAGGGAGTTTATTTCTCTCCACTGCTTTGTGATCAATACCATAAAACATAAACATTCAGGACTATGATTGATTTACATAGAAATTTTCGTGACATGAATATCTCAGTTGGAAGAATTGCATAAAAATTCCGTATTATGATTGATTTACATATTATTTCTCTCAGTTGATTAGACATGAATATCTCAGTTGTAAGAATTTTCATGACTCTAGAGTCATGAAAATTTGCCAACCCCAACTGGTTTGGGACAAAGGCTTAGTTGAGTTGAGTTGAGTTGAGTTGAGTTTATGATTGCCTATGGATCATTTAGAGATTCAAATCTTATAAGGAATTTATTTCTCTCCACTGCTTTCGTGATCAATACCATACCATACGACATAAAACTTCAGGATTATGATTAATTTACATAGTAATTTTCTTCCATGTGGGCATGATTGTTGTGGTCCATAGTAATTCTGTTTCAAAAGCCATTGCTCATTCTCGACAATAATTAAGCATTATAAAATCAGCAAAGAAATCCATAAATAAGTCAAGAAAATAGGAACAGAATTAAAGAAAAGATAAAATTACCTTGTTCCCGTCAATCCCAAACTGGAAAAGCCGAATTCCGTGAGATCGAAGAAATTCTAAATTCTCCTCCGGGTATGGTTCAGGGCACAAATATCTGTCCAAAATCTCATTAAATCAAAATCAAATTGCTCGCATCTAAATTACATCATGAAACTAAAATAAAAATAAAAAAACAAACGAGATCTTGCAAAAAACAAGAACAAGATATCGTTCATTGAACCGAACTTGCACGATCCAAAACCCTAACCCTAGACTGAAAAAAAATCCCTTGCCTGCGAGAAGTCCAAAAAGAAACAATATCCAAACAAAATAATATAAATTGAAAAAAAAAGAAAAAAAGGCGAAAGAAATCCCCTTCATTGAACCGAACTGGGACAATCCAAAACCCTAACCCTAGACATAAAAAGAAACAATATCCACAATCCAAACAAAATAAAATAAATTGAAATAAAAAAATGAAAGAAATCTAGCTCAATGAACAGAACTGACACGATCCAAAACCCTAACCCTAGACATAAAAAGAAACAATATCATATCCAAACCAAATAACATAAATCGAACAGAAAAAAGAGAAAGAAACCTCACATAATGGATCGAAGCTCCAAGGTTCCGAGAAACTCGAAGTTCGTAGGGTTTGGAAATCCTGATCTGTAAATCCCTGTCTCGACCATCCCGAAATTTAGAGGCGGAACCAAAACACCTTCTCCATTCCCTCTCTCACCTCCTCCTCCTTCTTCTCCTCCCTTCATCTCATTCTCCATCATTATCAATCCCATCCACTCTTCTTCTTTCTCCTTCAATTCAAATCTCTCTCTCTCTCTCTCCAAATCGAGATAAAAAACAACAAATCAGAGTCTTGAATCGAAAAATCTCTCTCTGTCCACTCCTCCAAATCGAGATAAAAAAACAACAAATCAGACTGTTGAATCTCTCTCTCTCTCTCTCTCTCTCTCTCTCTCTCTCTCCCTCTCCAAATCGAGATAAAAAAACAACAAATTAGAGAGTTGAATCTCTCTCTCTCTTCAACTCCTCCAAATCTAGATCACTTGAATCGAAAATCCCTCTCTCTCCAAGTCGAGATAAAAAAAATGGAAAAATCAGTCTTGAATCGAAAAACCAGAGAAGAAAGAGATCAGGGTTTGGGAGAGATGTCCGTACGGGCTCGTTGCATCTTCTAGAACTAGAATATCTTTTATTTCAGCAGAAACAGATTCAGAATCTCCTATTTATCACGCTTTTTAACGTCAAAAGGGCGGGCGAATGCGTAATGCAGGGGGTGAACATCGCTCTTATTTTAATAGTAATTTTTTCTATGGGATCTGCTAGGAAATTTCTCGGAAATGGATTTCTCGGAAATGGATTTCTCGGCTGGATTTTGCAACAATTAACAGCCACCTCATATGAATTAAACAAAAGAGACAAAATCCAGCCACGAAACTGCTTTAAGCGAAATCGCCTAACACTTGCTGTATCTGTAGAAATAAACCAAGAGTCGTAGGTTGTTATCCAAGGGCGTTTTTGTCCCGAAAAACACAGGCTCCCCTGTTTCTTCGCCTTCAAAGTTTTGTTTTTGATAATCTAACAGGCAATATCTGGGTCATAAGGGGACACATGTGTGAAATCAAAACCGTTGATCTTGTAGAGCTTCATGTGGCAATCCACATGCTTTCAGTCTCATCCGGAACGGTCATCATCTGTGCAAGATAAAGGAGTGGATAAATCAACGGTTTAGATTTTTTTTGAGATTCTAGATTGATCAAAAGGTTAGGATCATTCGATCAAGATGTTTTGACGGCATTAACAAATATCACTGACATGAGGCAAAGATGGGGCGGCGGATGAGCAGGAGCCTTTGTGGAAAGTACATGATCCGGGCCCACTCAAAAGAAATCGGCACAATCAGGTCCGTCCAATTTGTAGGCCCCACCGGAGAGACAGTTTGACTGAGAATCAATTCATGGATTGTTACTTGTAAGGTCGGAGTCATTTTCACTGCCTGTATGGATTTCCAGATGGAGAGTTGAGATTATGTTAATATTTTCTGAGTGGGCCCAGATGAAGCTTCTAGTGGGGAGTGGGATTCTATTTTCCTTTCCTTTGACGTCTATATCACGTATATCGTGTAAAGACTTTAGAGAGCACGTGACTTTGAATCGAAAAGGACATGTTGTGACTTTGAAGGAGACTGAATCCAAGCTAATCCATTTCAGGACTTTCGTTTTGACTACCAAAAATGCCTGAATTTTCTTTATGAAACGGATGCGGTGTTAAGGGCAGCAAATCAATTATCGCCACGACAAGCTTCCCTCGGTTTAACTTCAACAAGAAACACACCGAGGCAGTCGGCTCTTCGGCATAAAGTCACGGGTATGCTCCCTGTTGACGAGTGTTCGAATCCCACCTCCGACTTACCTGATACACGTGATGTGTGTGTCATTGCGTGTATCCGTAGAGACTAGTCCTACTCCCGAAGGGGGTGGGGACATCCTACGTCATCAAAAAAAGAACAAGAAACTCAGCAAAAAATTGTGAATTATTTGGCAGACGTGGCACACTTTGGTTGTCATGCACCAATCCTACCATAAACTTAGGTTCCCATGTCATTTTCCTTGTTTTCTTTGGATATTTACCTCGTAGAGTAGTGGTGTAAGTTGTCAACATGGAGGAGGAGACGAGCATTGGATTTACCATAGAATAGTAGTAAGTAGTGTTAGGCATGGTCTCAAATTTTGGTTTCGGGAAGTGTTTAGGTCCTCACCGAAACCAAAATTTTCGCCGCCGAATACACCAGCTACGCCTAACATGTGAAATGGATGTATGAGGATGTTGTGCTCTGCCTGGAATACAATCATGAAATTGAAAGTACCAGATATTCCTAGAGGCATATCATCAGAGAAGCTTCCTTGACCAATCGGGTAGATCAAGAAAACAGCAGTAGCAGCTGCAAATGGAGCTGAATATGCAACACCAATCCAACATAAGTTTGATGCAATTGGTAGTGTGAACTAAAAACCTATTAATAGATACAAACACATCCCCACAAGTTCCCAAAAAATATAAATTGGTTCGAGAAATAAGAGGATCAAACCATTTCTTCTGACTCTTTTTCAAATTCGATAAAATGTTGGCTGATCGTATATTTGATTATAATTAGATGATTCAGAGTATCATTTCCTATATATGGCCCTGTTTGGTTGCAAAAACAGTGGAAGACGGCTTGGCATTTTTCGAGATATGGAATGCCAAATGTTGTTTGGTTGTCAATTTTGAGCCTAAATTCCATTTGACTTCAAGACATTGAGGAGACATCATCATTAGCTTTTTTCCTAAGTGGCGGGATTGTCTCCTCTACTAATCTTCAAATGTAAAACCTCCATTTTGGTGGATTTTAGAAGGGAAAAGAGTGGAATATGTCTTGTCTTGTGTAATCATTACATTTCTCTCTCTTCTACCATCTATTTTGATAATGACACCCCCTACATTTTCCACATGTTTGACACCCAACCAAGCACACTAGTACTTTTCCGCTATTCTCCTCTAGACAACTCTACACACCTCCCACTTTACTACTTCTTCCACTACTCTCCCAGCGAACCAAACACGCCCTATTTGATCCCTTTGAATTCCATATTCAAAGTTGCGATTGGATCTATTTATTAAAAAGAATCAATTCGATACATTTCTGTGTTAAGTTGTCAACATCTGATAAGTGGCAGGGAGTGTCATTACAAATTGTAAGCACCTGGTTTAAAAAACCACTCTTTTAAAACAAAGCCAAAATACCCTTGACTTTCACAATATTTACATCCTTTATCCCCTTCATTTTAAGTATAAAAAAGTCCAGAAAACCAATTGAATTTACAAAGCATGCCATCGAGCCCTAAAAAAACAAGTTCTCTCAATCCAAACGTGTTTTTCGCCCCCAAACCGAAACCTTGCCTATTTTCTCCCAAAATATGATAAAATCCCAGTTTTTCTCCTAAATCTCTCCCAAAAATGGTTGATTTCATTCGAATAATGTTACGTACATACTATTAGATATTTGGGTTAGTTTTTAGATTTAGTAGAACTCTTTGGAAAAAGGGCTAGTGGTTATATTTTTAAGTGTTTTATAGGATTAGGTCTCTTGTTTGTTCATGGCATAAATAAATTGTAATGCGCTATTTTCAAATCAACGAAGAAACTTATTCAATACGTGTCTTTGTGCATAGAGGAGTAACAACCCTTCCCTCGAAGTGGGTCAAGAGGCTGATCTTCCCTCTGAGAAGATCAAATCCGTTACGAACCAACCCGGGTTCGTAACAAATAACCACGCACCCTACCTATTTTGCAAACCTTGCTTCTCCCAAATCCGTTTTAAACCAAAAAAATCCATATTTTCTTGCCCTAAGTGCCAAATCCCGGCCAAATCTTAAATCACAATAGAAAATCCGAACGTTAGGTTGCTTTCATACCATAGTTGGTTTTAATAAATCAAACCCAAATCTGATTTTTTCTTAAGCCTTGATTGATACCTAAAAAGGGTAGTTTCCCCCCTTTTCAACTATATATACCCCACCCCTATAACCCTTCAAGACCACAAAAAAATAAATAAATTACAAGGCAAAAGCCCACTGCAAACTCTTAAGCACTCTATATCTCCTTCCCTCCTCAAGCTTTCTACATTTCTTCACTGCTCTTTTGTATATTTTTCTTCGTCATTTACACAGGGGCAGCGGCTTGGGCGTCGTCTAAAGGCCTTTAAACATTCCCTCGAACGATCCACATAACATCCCTCTTTCATCAAAGGCCGCCAAGAGCCCCCACCTTTGTCTTCCTCTGCCATTCCATTGGTTAATCTGCAGCCCTCGAATTCTGCCAAAGGGAAGGACCAAATATTTTTTTTCTCTCTGTTTATTTATGTTTTACCGAGTAATCCTCTTACTACTGCAAGCGATCAACATAAATTTCTCTTTCTCTGATTTCTTTTCTATCATTGTCTGCATATTGCAAAGTTGAAATACTACATATCTAGTTGCTTAATTTATAGAAAGTACATATTCCTGTATCGGTTGTCTAATTAGAATCATCCATTTGCTCTATCATACAGTTTCTCATTCTATTATTTCACCAACTATACAAACTATACATGTTCTTATTTGACTGACTTATATTGTCATCATCCATTGAAGCATATTTCAAAAAAAAAAAAAAAAAAAAACCATCTGCATCACTGCTTACATTTATTCGTTCTCAATCCACTTCCATCGATTGTGCTATATTGAATAATAAAGTACTTTGCAACTGCCAACTTTTAAAAATTATTCAGATTATTCTATTATTGTGTTTTGGGCTGGACTGCTTAGGCCCTTCAAGTTCTCATTCACTTTGTAGCTGCATCCATACACCCTGTCAAAGCATTCAACATCTACATCACGCTGCTTCAGTGCTCCGATTACAGACCGCATTGTCTACCCCGAGTACGGACCAAGGATATTTCAAGCTAAGAATTGCAGAACTTTGCTAAAACCGCTAAAATAAAATAAAAAAATCGCTTCGCTGTTGTACATCGGCCTTGCAACTCGCTGATTAAGCAAAGCCCGCCATAACAGGTTGGTACCCCTCAATCTTGGAATCTTCATTAAGTGACCCAAAGACGCACTTTCTATGGGGTTGAGCCTCATAGTATGAACCAACCATCCATTTGATGGGCACACTATAGTATGAACCAACCGTCCATTTGATGGGCACCAGGGGCGATGCCACATGAGAGGAAAGGGGGACAATTGCCCCCCTTAATTTTTTGGAAAAAAAAAATATACCTTTATATTTTAATATTATTTTATACTTACCCCCTTTTTTAAAAAATATGCCCCCCTTTCCAATCATCCCTAAGATAGAAAATAAGTTTAAAATTTTAATTTTACCATTTTTATCTCCCTTTTTTGTGCAAAATTTACTATAATTTTTGCCCCCTTGTGCAAAATTTCAGATAGAAATTTTTTCTATCTTAATTTTAAGATAGATAAAAAATTACTATAATTTTTGCCCCCCTTGTGCAAAATTTCTGGCATCGCCCCTGATGGGCACAACGTTGTGTGATCCAAACCATCCATTTGGGGCACACCCTATCCACGTATCACGTGTGGCCCAGCAAATGAATGGTTCGGGTTGTCCGAACAATGTGGGGTTCACTATTTTTGGCTGCACGTGCATGCACAGCCGGCAACCATATAATTTCTCTCTCTCTCTCTCTCTATATATATATATATATATATATAAAGAGAGAGAGAGAGAGAGAGAGAGAGAGAGAGAGAGAGAGAGAGAGAGAGAGAGAGAGAGAGAGAGAGAGAGAGAGAAAATGATTGTGCCCTCGAGCGCATCTATTATAATATAGCAGGATGCATGGGGGTTTCACTGTTCACGGCCACATGGAAATTCACCCGACCCGATAGTACCCATTTTGGGAACGTCCAGTGCCAAAGTCGCTGAATGGGGAGTCGCCAATCCCTAAAACAGACTATGTAATATACTTTATCTGCTAGGTGACGGGCGAGCATTGGGTTTCGCAGCTCCCCCATCCGGCTATATTATAGATTACTTGAGCTGCGTGAATCTAATTTTCATTACTCACTATAATGCAATTTAACTACCTTACAGCATAGTGATATCATAGGCCTTGATTTGGATCTCATGTACTACAAAAATGAGACCAATAATCCAATTCTAACACCTAATATTATGTTATTTTTGTTGTTAGACATGGACTTCGTACAATCTATCATAGGTGGAATTCAACTAGGGGTGCAACTTGAGTCACGTAGGGTCGACCTTTTGGTCCTCAATGAATTGGAATCAATCCTACCTTATCCTATATATATAAGTAAAGCGGAATCATCTAAGCCGTGATGGTGCCACGTGTCAGCTAAAGTTCAATTTATTATATGCTTGAAATGTTTGCATTATATAAGTTTGGACACATACAGTACAGAGGAGTTGATTCAAGTGAATCTAGCAAATGTTTCCACCTGGTCCCCCCAAAAGTATGGCATAATCCTCACCAGGCACTTCTTGATCAACCCAAGCTGCATAGCATGATGGGGAGCTTCGAATCATATGAAGAGGAGTACCGTCGTTGATGGGAATATAATCACCATGTTTATATAAAATATGCATGCCTCCAATGTAACATGCTTTCCTATATTGTTGGTCTTTAGATGGCAAAAGCCCACTGCAAACTCTTAAGCACTCTATATCTCCTTCCCTCCTCAAGCTTTCTACATTTCTTCACTGCTCTTTTGCATATTTTTCTTCGTCATTTACACAGGCAGCGGCTTGGGCGTCGTCTAAAGGCCTTCAAACATTCCCTCGAACGATCCACACAACACCCCTCTTTCATCAAAGGCTGCCAAGACCCTCCACCTTTGTCTTCCTCTGCCATTCCATTGGTTAATCTGCAGCTCTCGAATTCTGCCAAAGGGAAGGACCAAATATTTTCTCTCTCTCTGTTTATTTATGTTTTACCGATTAATCCTCTTACTACTGCAAGCAATCAACATAAATTTCTCTTTCTCTGATTTCTTTTCTATCATTGTCTGCATATTGCAAAGTTGAAATACTACATATCTAGTTGCTTAATTTATAGAAAGTACATATTCCTGTATTGGTTGTCTAATTAGAATCATCCATTTGCTCTATCATACAGTTTCTCATTCTATTATTTCACCAACTCTACAAACTATACATGTTCTTATTTGACTGACTTATATTGTCATCATCCATTGAAGCATATTTCAAAAAAAAAAAAAAAAAACCATCTGCATCACTGCTTACATTTATTCGTTCTATATCCACTTCCATCGATTGTGCTATATTGAATAATAAAGTACTTTGCAACTGCCAACTTTTAAAAAATTATTCAGATTATTCTATTATTGTGTTTTGGGCTGGACTGTTTAGGCCCTTCAAGTTCTCATTCACTTTGTTGTAGCTGCATCCATACACCCTGTCAAAGCATTCAACTTCTACATCACGCTGCTTCAGTGCTCCGATTACAGACCACATTGTCTACCCCGAGTACGGACCAAGGATATTTCAAGCTAAGAATTGCAGAACTTTGCTAAAACCGCTAAAATAAAATAAAAAAATCGCTTCGTTGTTGTACATCGGCCTTGCAACTTGAGCCCGCCATAACAGGTTGGTACCCCTCAATCTTGGAATCTTCATTAAGTGACCCAAAGACACACTTTCTATGGGGTTGAGCCTCTGGCTTACTATGTTCTTTCACCCTAAGGTCAAGGGTTCGATCCCAGCTTACCTATACAAAAAAAAAAAAAAACTTTCTACTACAAGTTTCTTCATTGATTTCCATAAACAGTAGCATGTGCTTATATAAAGCACTTAAAAATAAATATAGAAAGAGTTGGAGATAAACATAGAAATTGATAGATCAAGATTATCCTATTCTAAATTAGTATCCTAATCTATGATAACTATTAAATATACTAGATCTGGTGAGATCCGATCTTATTCTCTAACCCATACTAAAAAATTAATATAATATACCAAATTAATTTATTCCACTCTAAGTGGGCCACATCTAGGAATATAACGTTCCACCCACCTTGAAATTAACTTTGTCCTCAAGGTTGAAGATTAAGCACTGGTTGGTGAGTGTGGACCCCGATCCGAGGACGATGATGGGGGATGAGCCCCCAGCGGCCTCTTAGGATCATCCACGTGAATGGAGAGCTCTACCAAGGAACTCTCAAAACGGTTGCCACCCTCATTGCGTAGCACGGGTAACGATATAAAAGAGATACCTTTCGATTCGGGAACAAGTCCGGATTCGAAACGTACCTAAACAAACTCAGAGTCGCCATCCATGGTATACGGCCATGGATCCTCAAACAAAATAGGCTCTGTATACCATGGATAACCAGAGATACGTATGGGTCCGTGCCTGATTACGAATGGAGAAGGTCTGAAGAGCACCCCCGATTCGTCCGAGTGCAAGCACTTGGTCTCTTATGCCATTTATTATTAACCTCAAAGAGTTTCGGACGAAAATCATATGAAATAGGAATAATTCTCAGGAATCGTCTACCTAAGCATGCATTTCCTGAGGATAAAGAAATAAGCATACAAAATGAAATGAAAAATGTGTTACCTAAGCAAAGCTAGGTTATGAGTGATATACCTAATGGGTGTCTAAGTTCTGGTGGACATACACATGCAAGCTACAACTAAAGGTATAGTATCAGTACAAGAAAGTAAGAAAACACATCAAAACATAAAACACAAATCAATCCTATATATGATATGACAAGACAAATCCTAACTCTAATGCGACTTGACTCGGACCAAGATGGCCGTCCATCCCAGCTGCTCTACGTATCCCGGCCTCAGGAAGAATCGGAGTCAACGTAGTTCGATGACCTATTCTAAACTATGATGCCTAACCGTCTAGAACCGCTATCCTAGACTCGATCTACTAGACTCGACTGATTTTTAAATCTTTTTTACACAATTGCTTAAGTTCATGTGAATTGTAAGTTTTAGGACTCTCTATATGCCCTAACTAATGCAAGTTAGTTAGCCTTAAGCTAATGCAGGTGGGCCCTACATCAGATGTATAACTAGGCTGTGCATCCTAAGGAAAACCATGGGCTGACTATATGTTTCCTAGTCTAGCCATTGGTTCGACTAAATGTCTAACCAATCGACTCGAGGCCTCCTAACTCTAGGGACACTCACATGACAGGACACACCATATCAAACAAATCAGGACAGATTCTTAACTCTAAAACAAACCAAACGGCTAGGACAGACTCCTAACTCTAGGGGAAGATCTCTTTGAAAAAGGTTTTGAAGAAGTTTTTGCATTTTTGGAAGGTTTTGACAAATTTTATTTTTAAAGGTTTGGCTGGACCTGGGATGTGGATCCCAAGCTGCACTACGTACCTCTTGGAAGAGGATCAAGCCAACGTAGTTCGGAAACCGAACTCTCCTAATTACTACTAAAAACTTAACACCCCAAATGATTTAAGGTTTTTGATGTTTTCAAATGTTTTTGACTTTTGAATTTTCGATGTTTTTTATGTTTTTAAAATTTTCAAGTGCTTTTTGGATTTTAAAACGATTACAATGTTCCTGCGATTGTAAATGATTTCAAGGCTTATGAATTTTAAAACGATTACAATGTTCTTGCGATTGTAAATGATTTCAAAGCTTATGGATTTTAAAATTTCAAACACTTTAGCCCTTTTGGTCAAAGGCCAAAGGGAACACTCAAAACAACACCCTAGGGTAAAACCCTTAGGGTAAAGAGGAAACCCCAAACCAACAAACTAGTATTCCAAAAACAAGATGTAACAATCCACAAACAAGTAAACAAGTATCACAAGAACAGAGAAAACAACCTAAAATCCCTAGCGAGCAAAGCTCTAATAAGATTGAGTTAGTCTTCTACTTATGAGGGTGTTCCACAAATGAGGCTAAGCAAGCCTCCTACAAGGGGGAACTCTATAAATGAGACAAAGTCTGTCTCCTATGGGCGGACTCCTCTAATGAGACCAAAACAGTCTCCTGAAAGTTTGACTTTTCTGCTGAGACATGGCTTGTCTCTCTAAAGGGTATGACTCTCTCCTGAGACATAGTTTGTCTCCCTAAGAGGATGGGTTATATTGTATGGGACATAGCTTGTCTCCTAAAATGGTGGGCTCTAGATGACTCTTTCATTGCCCTTACAATGAATAAAAAGCTACTAATGTTCTAAAGGTATATAAAAAACTGAGAAAGTCTACTAAAACAAAGGGGGGATTACTACTTGGACTGAGCTAGTCCCCTAAGAATGGGCTTGGGCTAATGCCCTCATCGCCATTATTATAACAGAATGCCATGAATAAATTTACAAGCTGTCTACCATTGAATAAATAAATTACAGTCGTGTAATCTCAAAAACTTAGTTAAAAAAAAATAATAGCAATAATATTATGCCTTGATATTATCCCTCCAACTATATCATTAACACCAATTATCATAACATGATTGTATGGAAGCATCACAAACACAAATCTGTTTTAACACTAATAGTCCCATGTGCTGATATTAAAGAAGTTGCCCAAGACTCAATTAGAACAATATCACATAAAGGTGAGTTAAACAATGTACATAATAACTATGGTCATATTAATTATACTTCCCAAAGTAAGTGCACATGAATTAAAATATAATTCACAAATAAAATCCAAAGGTTTAAGTCATGTACTTTCTTATGAAATGACGTAGAACTGTTCTCAATATTCTAAATAAAACAACATGAAAATTGCAATGAGCAAATAGAGATTTCAATTCTACACAAGTGATCACAGTACAAGACCCTAGCTCGCAACAAATATAAGATGATTTGACCATAATAAGTCATATATACCTAAAAAAATATTTTGTCAAATCAAAACCTAAATCCTGTCTAAACAGCTTCATTTAGCATAAAAAAAAATACTGTATAAAGTTTAAGCTCACAAATGAAATGAAAGATTCTTGAAGAAAAGAACCACCTTTTGATCTAATGACTTGAGTACGATCATTAGGCAAACAAAGATACTCTTTGAATAAAATCATGCCATTGACTTATAAACCAAAATGTACTCATGCAGGTAATCTGACCTTAGATTACTGAGACAATCTTCTTCTCTTTTTTTTTTATAAGAAATATTTCAAGCTTATAGACTAATAACAGAAAATTCCTTATACAAAACCCCTATTTATAAGCTAATGTTATTGAAACTTTCAGAATATAGCAATGATATTAATCATATTAGAACATACAGTTCTTATCAATAAAATTGACCATCAATTTTTAATAAAATCAACAATAATATCTCTTATAGTGAACATGATCTTATCAAATAAATCACAACAAAATCCAGGCTGGTAATCAAATCAAGTTTCCACGACCCGAATGAATTCCTATTAAATCTTTGCTCTCTATCAATGCCCTATCATACACAGAACTATTTCAGTATACTAACTGAATATGCTATAGTCTCAACAATGAAGAAATATTTAAACCAGTAATAAAGACTAAGCCTCACATTCCATCTTGAGAGTATTCATTATATGTAGCATGTATGTATATATTTAGAACAATAATAGCACTACCGGGTTAAAGAAACTATCATACCATTGCAAGAATATAAACTAAATTATTCCATGGAATAAACACTACATACTCATGTCATCAAATGATCAGAACAACACAAGTTTAAATGGTTGAACAGAAATTAATTCACTTCCACTGTTAGCACACTCATCAAGGCTCATTATATTGTCACACAAAAATAAAGGTAATGGAGACCAACACAACTGGACCAATACTACTTCCTACTAAATGTAAAGATAAGCTAGGCTTAGGTAGGTAGCAAGACATGGTTAGGTTGGTTGGGGAAGTGATAGAAACATCACCATGCTTTAATTTTTCCATCATGACATTTTGTTTTATAGTAACCAAGGAAAATTTCAAATGCATTTACTAATCTAAGACTAACAAACACAGTCTACTAAAACAGACATAACTTTTTAACCATTACTCCAAATTTTGACCATGAATGCTTGTTGGAAAGATCTCAAAAAGACCTAAAACTTTGTAATTTACCATTTTCTCTAATTCTTCCATTTACTTGCCTAAAAACATGGTCTAAAAACCGTCCGGAAGCTTGTGACAGGAATTGTTCCTGCATCACAGGCCCTACTATAGCTACTTAAACTATTCTGTTCAGCACCTTATTATGAAGAGTTACATTAGATAGATACCATCATAACATCTTTATTTCTTTTGAATATCAAATTTCCATTCCTTTTGGAATATGGCAACAATATAACCATTTAATTAGAATCCAACAGACTTACATATCTAAAAGTGCTCATATACAAAATTCAGAATAATAAATTGCAATATTTTTCCATCAACAACTCAACACAATGAAAATGAGCCACAGTAGTTCTTAGTTTATCACTATACACATAATCTACAATAGCTCTCAATTCTTTACTATGTAAATGAGCTACATATGCACAACAGATACTACATGAATAAATGTAAACAATAGCAAGCATTGATGTCCTAGTACGTCAACAAGAAAAAAAAAAAACTTGTCTTCTTCAAAGAGTCATATGATTATCTCAATAAATTTTTGCTTTTTTAAATGAGACTGCAAATTCACACTAAAACTTCTCATGATTAAAAACAGAATTTGAGCCCCAAAATTCACCATATTCACTCAAACTTTACTAAAACCAAAATTCTCACACATGCATATTTTTTTTAAACCAAAGGAAAAATGAAAAGAACCATATAGAAAATAAAATAAAATAAAATAAAACAAAACTGATAATAGGCAGAAATTCACTACAGTCAGTTGAAAAATTTGTGCAAAATCCATGACAGAGCACAAAAAAAAGAAAAGAATCTTCAATAGATAAAACCAAAGAAATATATGGACAATCAGTTTAATAGTGGATAAGAAAAGACGTGAGAATTACTAAAGTTGATCCAATTTTCTATTGCCTTTTATCCAGCCTAGTAAACTACAAGCCTAAAAGAAGATCACTGGGCCAAGCAGGGGAGAAAAAAAAAATTCTCCTCTCTAAAGCTTACATCATAGGATTCACAACAAAGTGAAAATGAAGGGCTGAATCATGTGCTTGAATCAAGTAAATGATCATTTCAAGATTTGGGTAAACTGAATGAAATTATGAAGGCAAATTTAAGCACTATCATGACATTCTAATACAAATATTTCGTATAATCTGAATCAAGCTTAAAAATGATCAAGTTTCATTACTTTAATTCGTACACTCCTCAAAATCATGAGCAGAAAACCAATTTTATAATGAATGGACAAAATACTCTGTTGACATGCACTAGTAAGCCTCATGAGATTAAACATAACTAGGACAAAACTGAAACCTTTACTATTTTCGAAACTGTTGTAAATCCCTCATGACTTTTATGATAAATTACAATTAACTGGTTCACAAAGACAAAATTTTACCATGCAATTGAGCTCACACAAACAATTAATTTATGTTATTTTAAAACCTCTCACAGGAAATTGATAAAAATCTGAACGAGATTAGAGTGAAACCTGAAGTTCAAAATAATGATTCTCATCACACTCTTTTGAAGAAATTAGCAAAGGTATTAATGAAATCGAAGATCGGATCACAACATTAAACCATTAAGTATTGTCCTTCTTCATAAAAGGTTGAGAAAAAATAAAGAGAACACAATCTAACCATTTATCAGAACCACAAAACAAAGGAAATCAATATTATGCATTGAAGCGAAAAGAATCATGAGTTCAAACTTCTAATTATTATTGTTCTTCAAAAATCCTTGAGGCCGAAATAGAATTTGTATAATGAAACATCAATTCATTATAACTATAACAGAGATTAAGTAAATCATTCTTCAAAGATCAGAGTAATATTTGTAAAAATCCATAAAGAAATTTTCAATGCTTTAAAAAAAATTCAAAGATCCAGTACATATATTCACATTAGGCATTTTATAAGAAAAAAAAAAATACCTGATCTCCAGCAGAAAATGATGAACCGTAACTAGCAATATGACCTTGTGATTTTGCCTAAGCTCTCTTCTTCGTTCTGTGAAAAGCAATACAACTTCACTTTCTTTTTTTCAACTTGCAAGATCCTTGAAGTTAATCTAATCTCCTTCTTCCTTTGAAAATATCCACAAATCCGATGAAAACTCTTCGATTCAGGCTAAGAACTTGCTAACAAGAGTGATTAAGACAATGATAATCTCTTAATTTGATGAAGATCTAAAGGTAATTGATCTTTTTTTTATAGAGAAAACGAAAAAACAAGATCGACAACATCAGATTTGAGATTCTTTCTAAAAAAAATGAATCCGAGCTTTTGAAACAAACAAATTCGAGGAACTGTTATCTGGATCTAAAGTTTCAGGGCTTAAAGTGCTTGAATTAGGGCTTGGATCGAAAAAGAATACAACGAAATTAGAAAAATCAATCACGAAAGCTGATCGGGAAATGAAATTCCAAAAAAAATCTACCGGAAAAGGTAAAGATCACCGGAGAAGATGAGATCTAGGGTTAGGGTTTCGAAATTTGGGATTATAGGGTTCTAAAATGAAAAAATGGATGAGAAAGATGAGGATTTTTAAGAAGAACAGAAAATGAACCAGCTGATCGGAGATATGCCAGAATATAGCCGGAGAAGAAAGAAAAGTGATCGAAAAAAATGAGGGATTGGGAACGAGATCTACTTTCTCTGTCTTGGAATTCTCTCTCCTTCTCTCTCTAAAAATATCTTTAGAAAATCTTCTCTTCTTAAATGAGCAACCCAACCTTCTATTTATAGAAAACTTTGCTAATTTTTACACCCATTAGTTGCATAGACACCCCTATTGGATGTAATCACACTTGCTTTAATTGGATAATGGTGGCCCATAAAAAAAATGTTAATGAAAAATTAAGACAAACTCGCGCCCCTTTAGTTTGATGTAAAAAACTACTTGATTTTTAATTGAGTATTGAGCAAGTAGGTCAGGTTGACTTGACACACCTGACTTTTCATGTCTAATTTTCCAATTATTTGAATTATTGTTTAATATAACCACTCTTTCCTCCATAAATTTGAATTTTGATTCAAATTGGATGATAATAAATTTGACTTACGTAAAAATTGCCTTCACCATTTCAAAGGGCCTGATCATTTGAAGGATATCCTTTCCCAAAATTTCGGGATGATTTAGCCCTTATTAGGTCTTCCGTTTTAATTCTCCGAATAGGAATCATGTTGTGGCTACTCAGATGGCCAAAATTACCTAAATATTTGTTAATGTTATAACTATAATGGGTTTAGTAATCACAAAGAGAAGGTCGACCAAAGCAAATCTGAAATGGCCTTGAACGAAGGTCTAACCCAACCCAAGGCGAGCATCGAGTCTAGAAGGGTCAACCCAATATCAACCCGCCGCTAAATCTCGTAGCCTTAAGCCTACTCATCTAACTTGATTTTCTAAAGTGCGTAGTTAGGGTTTGGGTTGGCTTGGGGTAAAATATATATATATATATATATATATATATATATGAGTTACGTGAAGCTACACATACGTGTAGCTAATTTAGCTACACCGATGGCTTAAAATACAGTGGGCCCACATTATTTGAGTGATCAAAACCATTCATTTGATAGGCCCTCACATTGATAGGGTGTGCCCAAAAAATCAGCTCCATAAGATCATCCCAACCCTTCAAACTGTGAATGCAAAAATGGATAGATTTGTGAAGGTTTTTACACGTCCATTTTTGCCTCCACAAATCATAGGGTTCGGATGATCCTATGGATGGGCACACCCTATCTATGTGAGGGCTCATCAAATGAATGGTTTGCATCACCCAAACAATGTGGGCCCTACTGTATTTTAAGCCGTCGGTGTAGCTAAGTTAGTTACACGTATGTGTAGCTACATTTTTCTCATATATATATATATATATATATATATATATATATATATATATATGAGGAAACTGTTGGTGAGCTTAAGCTCACCAAACTTATGGTGAGCTAGCTTGCCCAATCACATGGGTCCCACATTTTGGGGAGTGATCCAAACCATTCATTTGCAAGGCCTTATCATAGATAGGGGGTGTACCAAAAATCAGCTCCATAGGATCATCCTAACCCCTCCATTTGTGGAGGACAAAAATGGGGCAGATTTGTGTCTGTCCATTTTTGTCCTCCACAAATGGAGGGGTTAGGATGATCCTATGGAGCTGATTTTTGGTACACCCCCCATCTATGTAAGGGACTTTCAAATGAATGCTTTGGATCATCCTAACAAAGTGGGCCCCCATGTGATTGGGCAAGCTAGCTCACCATAAGTTTGGTGAGCTTAAGCTCACCAACAGTTTCCTCTATATATATATATATAGAGGAAAGTGTTGGTGAGCTTAAGCTCACCAAACTTATATATATGAGGAAAGTGTTGGTGAGCTTAAGCTCACCAAACTTATGGTGAGCTTAAGCGCCCCAATCACATGGGTCCCACATTTTCTGTGGTGATCCAAACCATTCATTTGCAAGGCTCTATCATAGATAGGGTGTGTACCAAAAATCAGCTCCATAGGATCATCCTAACCCCTCCATTTGTAGAGGACAAAAATGGGCAGATTTGTGGACAAATAATGTCTGTCCAATTTGACCTCCACAAATGGATGGGTTAGGATGATCCTATGGAGTTGATTTTTGGTACACACCCCATCTATGTAAGGGCCTTTCAAATGAATGCTTTGGATCATCCTAACAAAGTAGGCCCCAATGTGATTGGGCGCTTAAGCTCACCAACACTTTCCTCATATATATATATATACATATATATATATATATACATATATATATATATACATATGAGGAAAGTGAAGCTACACCGCCGGTGTAGCTAACTTAGCTACACCGCCGGCTTAAAATACAATGGGCCCACATTGTTTTGGTGATCCAAACCATTCATTTGATTGGCCCTCACATAGATGCCAACCCATGAACCTATAATTTTGAAAATTACAATAAAATTAGAGAGAAGGGGGGGGGGGGGCCTGGTTTGGATCGGGTCAAGTTGCCCAAGGCCTCATCGCTAACCAAAACCAAAATTAAATAGGAATGACTTTTCCCAATCCTAACCCAACCCAGCTCGAGAAAATGCCAACCCAACCTGAGCTGAAATTCCAACAAATTGCGCCCGTCCCAAGATCAGTGGCCAAAGATGATCTTATCAAGGTGTTCCCAACAGCATTCGACGAGAATTATGATTTTCATTCGGATCAATGGATCATTAATGGATCCTATCTCATAAACAAAGTATAAGCACTGTACACAATTTAGGAAGGAACCTAATGTAGACACCCCATTTTGACCGAACCCTTTTACCCAAAATCGAATAAATTCCTGAAATCGATTGAATGCCTGAAACCGAATAAAGCACGGATTTGAATTTTTAATAAAAGTTTGGAAGCCTAATCCCAAAATTCCCAAAAGATGGTTAATATTCCTGGGAATATGCTCGCAAATTTTCAAGTGAATCGGACAAGCAATGGAGATTAAGATGGGTCGAGCTAGTACAATTATCAAAATTTGGTGTGTGGACATCATTTTCCTTGTTCGAGGCTAAAAGAGGGAATCTGCTGTCTTTACGAGGGCGATTTTGTAATTCTTGTTTAGCTTTTGTTGAAAGCAATCTTTAGTGGCCCTTGGATCAAATCAAAGGGGTCATGGAGAGGGAAGAGAAAAATGTGCCCATTTTTGTTTTACCCGAACCACCCCCTATAGGGTTAAAAAGAGTGGTCATAATACACTAGTAGGCGGTTGTCCAAGCGAGTGAAGGGGGATGAATTTACCATTTTCTCATATGAAAAGGGGAGTGAATTATATGAAAGAAGAGCTGTCCATAGAAATTGAAAGGGTCGGATTTATCATTTTTTTTCCTAGGGCTTGCTTGTACCCAGGCCCCCCATGTAATGTGAAGAGTAACCACAAATGCAATATGTGGCTGTCCAGAAAAGAGAAGGGGGGTGCTAAAATATCATTTCTTTTTCTTTGCCCTCGCTATTGCCCGAGCCACCCCTATAGGATTAAAAGAGTAGTGATAAAATGCATTAAATAGGGTTGTCCAAGTAAGAAATAGGGGGGTGTGGACCCCGATCCGAGATAGGCGACGAGGGAACGGGTCCCTAACACCCTCTGGATCATCCACGTGTGAAGGAGAGCTCTACCAAGGAACTCTCAAAACGGATGCCACCCTCATAGCATAGCACGAGTGGCGATATAAAAAGAAAGAGATAGTCTCGATCCGGAGCCAAGGCTCGAAACCAAGACATACCTGAAATAAACTCAGAGTCGCCATCCATGGATATGCCATGGAACCCTAAAATCAAATCCTCTGTGCAATGGATAACCAGAAATATATATGGGTTCGTGCCTGGTTACGAATGGGGAAGGTCTGAGAGCACCCCCAATTCGTCCGAGTGCAAGCACTTGGTCTCTTATGCCATTTTTAGTAACTCCAAAGAAGTTTGAATAAAAATCATGTGAAATGGGAACAATCCTCAGGACTCGTCTACCTAAGCATGCATTTCCCGAGGATAAAAATAATAAGCACATATAAAATAAAATGAAAGATGTGCCACCTAAGCATAGCTAGGTTATGAGTGACAAGCCTAATGGGCGTCTAAGTTCTGATGTGCAAACACATGTAAGCTATAGCTAAAGGTATGAGATCAGTACAAAGAAAATGAGAAAACATATCAAATCATACAATAACTACACAACAAATCCTAAGACTCTAAATTATTAGCCTGAGTCCTCAGATGGTCTGGTATTCATCCAAAGAAGCCTACGTATCCCCGCCTCCACGAGAATCAAGGCAACGTAGTTCTTCGCGCTTATTCTAAGCTATGATGCCTAAGACACCTAGACCTCTATCCTAGACTCGATCTAAAAGACCGGACCAGTTATTAGAAATTTCTTGTATGATTATTTAAATTCTAGTGAATTGTGGATTTTAGGACGCCCTATATGCCCTAACTAAATGCAGATTAGCCCTAAGCTAATACAGGTGATTCGTACAACCTATGTGTAACTAGGCTGTATTTCCTAAGGAAAACAAATGGTGGACTAACGTATCCTATTCTAGTCATCAGTCGGCGATGTGGATCGCCAACTGACCGGACGGAGGCGCTCCTATAACTCTAGGACAAACCCCTAACTCTAAAACAAGCACACAACAAAACAAAGATCAAAACCTAACTCTAAACTCTCTATCTAGGACAAAGTCTTAACTCTAAAGGAAGAGCTTTTCGAAATCAAATGCTCTTTATTTAAAAAGGTTTAAAACGCTATTTACAAAAGTTTGGCTGGATTTGGGATATAAATCCCAAGCTGCGCTACGTACCTCGGAAGAGGATCAAGCCAACGTAGTTCGAAACGAACTCTCCTAATTACTACTTCTAAAAGACTCCACACTTTAGGATTTTTAAGGTTTTTCAAATGTTTTTGATTTAATTTCTAATGTTTTTGAGTTTTAAAATATTTAATGTTTTTGGATTTAAAAACTTTTTCCAATGTTTTTGAAGTTTTAAAGAGTTTTCACCCTTTCGGTCAAAGACCTAAGGGAATATGCAAAGCAAAACCCTAGAGCCAAACCCTAGGGCAAATAGGGAAAACCCCTAAACAAGGCAAACTAAACTATTGAGGACAACAAAATGATCTATGATCCCAAAAGGCAAAGCCCTAATGAGACTGGGCTAGTCTCCAAAGAAGAAGAAATGACAACAAAACTAAGGAGAAACTCCTTACTAACAGCACCAAAGAAGACAAATGAGCCAAAGGCTCTCTAACACTACAATTTAAAGGAGGAATGAGTCAAAGACTCTCAAATAACACCAACGAAAGAACCAACGGGTCAAAGACTCCCTAGTAATACCAACTAAGAAAACGAAGTGAGTCAAAGACTCTCTAAAAGAAATGGAAATATGAGTCAAAGACTCCAATAACACCAACTAAAGGATAGATGAGTCAAAGACTCTCTAAAAGAGAAGGAAACACGAGTCAAAGACTCCACTAACACCAACTAAAGGATAGATGAGTCAAAGACTCTCTAGAAAAAACCAATAAGAGAAAGATTGAGTCAGAACTCTTTAACAACACCACCTGAAAGACAAATGAGTCAAAGACTCTCCTATAACACCACCGAAAAGGCAAATGAGTCAAAGACTCTCCTATAACACCACCTAAAAGGCAAATGAGTCAAAGACTCTCCTATAACACCACCTAAAAGGCGAATGAGTCAAAGACTCTCTAATAACACTATCTAAAGGATGAATGAGTCAAAGACTCTCTAATCAAGGCTGACTCCTATGCGAATGGACTATCGACTAAGGAGAAGCTTACAAGCAAAAGGAAAAAGAGACCTTGCACATATTTGGCAAAGGTAAAACACCCAGCCGGGCCGGACAGCTACCTAGCCCTAAGGTGCAACAAATGTGCAACCCAATACCCATAAGGGTAGGGGTATGAAGCCAAGCCGAGTAGGGTGTTCTTCCAAAACCAAACGAAGCACAAAGAGGAGAGAGGAGAACTAGCGAGAGAATGAGACCGGGCGGGTCTCCCAAACACACACAAAGATGGGCTCTAAGCAACCTTATCATTGCCCTTGCAAGGGGTAAGCAAGGCTAAGACAACTAATTGACCAAATTGGTCTCTAATTAACAGAGGCACAAATTGAGGTGCAATCTCAGAGAGGATTCTACAAATAAGGCCAAGCATGCCTTCTAAAAGCTACACCATTTATCAAAATCAAAGCAACCTCCCTGAGGTTAAGCTAAAAAAAGAGGCTTGCCTCCGAAGGAGGATTGCCTAACGAGACAGAGTATGTCTCCTAGTACAGGTTCTAGTATCTAAAGAAGTCTAAAAGAAATCTAGAAGACTGTGTTAGTCTAATCAAAATAGAGAAGAAAAAGGCTACCAGGTAATCTCAAATTTCCATTCAATTATTATAAAAACAAATCAAATATTAGCAAAGTATGATTTACATCTAAAGAGTGCACAATCTGTAAGAATAGCAATCATAAAATGATAAACAACATTAATTAGTCCAGACCAGCCGCTGGATAGCCTAATAAAGTAAAAACAATATCAAACACTTCAATGCCAACCACAAACCCCAATACGGGGACTCAGCGAAATCAGATGATGCCAAAGTAATCATCTGATTTCAATATACATATAATATTCCTACAAACCGCCTTGAAATCAGACAGTACTCATGTCGATAATATCGAATAGAGTAGTCATCTGATTTCCTCCTTCAATTAAACAATTTATTGAAATAAAAGAGAGATGAATATAATGAGCTTTCAAGATAATCTCACATGAATAATCCATTCATAACCATCTTCAGAACCTAACTCAAAACTTTACATAAAAGAAGAGTATTAAAAATATCAAAAGATTATGATAATTCCAATTCGTATTAATTGTAGTGCGTAGCAGAAGGCATCAACTTGTGCAGATTCAAGTGTAAAAACAGTGAGCCATAATGTGCAATAGATTTGTGCAGAAAAAAACTGAATATGACTTGTGTATAAAATGAGACAAAATTATGGGGCAAACAATTTGAATTTCTACTACCATATCATAAGAATAACATCATGGAGATTTGTTGTTCCTTACTTCACTGACTAAGGTTATGATAATTTTATAACCAAAAATCCAAAGAACTTTGAGTAAAATCATGTGAAATTATTATTTCCTTACTGAAAGTAAATGGGAGAAGACATGAACTCTTAGGACTCTGAAATTCTACAATTAACCCCTCGACAACTTCTGCTTGAAATAACAATAATATCAAAAGAAATTCACCACCATCTCAGGCATGATAGAATGTAAGCCCTCATATGCTAAAGAAGATTTCTCAATTCTGTATCCTATCAATTCCCATTCATAATTCTCAAGTTAACATAACTGACCCTATCTTATAGTCGTATGAACAGAACAACATATGAAACCCAATGAACCTTTTCTATATCAAATACCTCATAAATTTCTCATGTAAGAATCAAACACAGGACATAAAGAAATGATCTCGCATAGTTCCAGATAATGAAATTGCAGATAATGCTGATAGTGGAGCGTGGAAATTAAAGGGGTTGCAAAATCAGCTCATATAATGGAAATCATATAGGCAATAGATCAATCAGTTAGGACATGCTATCATCTTCATTCAAACATGAACATTAAAGCAACAATTTAATCAGAAAAGAAGATCAAAGTGCTAAGTCAAAAAATTGCAATAGTGAAGAAAAGAAACATGTTACCTTCTTCACTTACCTCCACTTTTCTAGAAACCTTCGAAATTGTAGAGAATCAAATCAAGCTTGATCACATATCTGTGCTCTCCAAAATCTCATCAATTCCAGAGGATTAGCCACCTTCGTGATCGGAAAGTATGAAATTTTCTACCGGATGTGATGGATCGGAGCTCAGATCTAGGGCTTGACGGCAAGCTGATACAAGAATTTCCTTTCTAATTCTTTATAATCTCTCAAGATTATCCCGATGCCTCTGATATGAGCTATTATTGTAAACTCCAATCGTAATAAAACATGGTAAAACTGAAAATGAGACACACTGATCTTTCGAATCTCACAGAATCAAACCAATTTTCTTATGAGATCAAAATAATCTAAACAAATGAAACATGATCAGTGTTAACAGCTGATTTTCCAGAGATTGAGACAGGATGGGATCAGGTTGCAATGGAATTATTTTGGGGGTAGATCTCAAACTCAAAGATGATGCAAATAAAGAATCCAAGGCAAAATTGGGGTTTAGATCTGAAATTAGGGTTCCTAAGAAGGATAAAAAAAACAAGAAAGATCTGTAACTGGAACGAGAGATAAGGAAAAGAATAAACTGGTTAGAGTTCACTGGAATAAATGAAAGTTTTGATCGGAGCCGTGGCGGAATCTGTAAATCTCGCCGGAGCGGACAAGATGAAGATCGGAGGTTGTGGCTCGCCGGAGGAGAGTGAAGAAGAAAGGAAAATCGCCGAGCCTCTCCCTCTCCCTCTGTGATTTCTTTCTCTGCTTCTCTCTGCAAAAAAATGAGGCCTGATGGTTGAGGTAAACCGGTGGCAGAGGAGCTGGACATAGAGGGTTTTGATGAATGGAGGAGATTGCAGAGGCGAGGAGGGAGTGAGAAATTAGGGTAGGGATGGTTGGATTTGGGGATTTCTAACCGGAGAATATGGTAGCCGGATGAGATGATAGACGGAGGTGGGTTTCAATGGAGGTGGTGGCTGTGATGGATGGCGGAAATGGAAGAAGGTGAAGATGGTAGTGGTGGTGGTGATCGGTGGATGGCCGGTCGGAGATGGGTTTGGAGATTTTAAAAGAAAATAATGGGGGTTTCAAGGGAAATGGAGGTTTAGGGAAGATGGGAACATGGTGGCTGAAATGGGGAAGAAGGTGGTGGATGGCGGTTCAAGGTATGGCCGGGTTTAATGGAGGTTGGCCGGCCGGAGTTGATGCCGGAGAAGAAAAACGGCCAAAAATCCTTCCCTTTCTCTCTCTCCTTTCTCCCTCTCTTTTCTCCTCATCCCCTTTAATTTCGAAAAATCTCCAGATCCAGATCTGAGATTTTCTCCCAAAATCTCAGATCCAGATCTGAGATTTTCCCTCAAATCCCCTTCTTCTTCTCCCCTTTCTCTCTGGTTTTTGGTTTTTTTTTTTTTTATGAAAATGAATTTCCCTTTTCTACGAAAAATGATATATTTGCCTCCCTTTTTCCGTGGACAACCCCCTTTAAGATGATTCACCCCCCCTTTCTACATCTTTACTGCGCACATTCTCTCGGCTAGTTGGTTAGGTGAATGAGCTCAGATCTCGACGAAATTTTGTGAGGATCTGGACGAGACCCTAATCTATGCTGGGGTTAAATTTGGGGTACCCACTCACTCATTTGACGAGGTTTTCGCACAATCAACATGAACTTGGGTTTGGTCAAAATAGGGTGTCTACAGGGGGGGTCGAATGACTCATTTCCTCTTTAAAAGAGAAAAACGAGTTAGGGTTTGAGGGAGAGCCTCATTTTCTGAAAAGGGTGATTTCTGCAGCCGCAAGAGAGAAGGGGAGGAGCCGCCACCTCCGTGGCCTCATCCCCATCTTCGCCGATCTTCTTCACCCATCAGCTCTAACACCACCACCACAACCTCAACCTCCATCTCCTTTTTCTTCTTCTTTTATTTTTATTTTTTTTCTCAAAACCCACACTCACCATTATCACCACTTCATCTTCTCCGGCCAGCCCATTCCCGCCGGCAGATCCCACCTCCCACCTCCATCTCCATTAAATCCGACCCACCCCTAGCATCAACCCAAACTCACCTCTGCCATCCCCATCATCTTCTTCATTTGATTAAACCCACTCCAATCAAACCCCCATTTAACCCAAAACCCCTTCTCCATTTCAAAAAATCACAGCAGAGAAGAGAGAAAAACGAGAGAGGGAGAAACACAGAGAGCATAAAGAGAGTGAGAGAGGGAAGGGTTCCCATCTTCGCCGACCATTCGAGCCTCTACCTCCACCTCCGATCGGATTTCTGACCACCAAAGCCTCTCAACCACCACCACCATCTCCCGCCGACACCATCCCAATTACCATTAAAACCCACCTCCAAAACATCCATCTCAGCCGCACCACACCCTTCTTCTCCGGTCGGATTCTCGCCGGAATCCGACCATCTCCTTTAAACTCCGGGGCAAAGGAATCACTTAATCACTATTATCCATTCAGCCTACATTACTCTCCAATAAAAGAAATAAGAGAACCAGAATGTAACTCAACAAGGAAACTGCCAACATACATTGGGGAGGGTCAAATTTAAGAAATCTGCAGATGCTCCAGAATCCAAGAGAACAAGCAAATCGATTATCCATCTAGTAACACCCACAGCATGGGGTCTCCTGTGAAATCAGATGATACTTGTATCATCTGATTTCCTACATCAATTAGGCATACACCACTTCACCCTCCATTCACCACAGAAATTGAAATTCAAATCAAAGTATTTGATATGGATCTAAATCAAAGTGCAAAATGGGCTACCAATGCAGAGATCTAACTCAACAGATATGATCAAGATACAAATCAACATGCCAAAATGGGCCACAAATGTAAGAAATTGATGATTTTGATCCAAATCAAAGTGCAAAAATGAGCTCTCAATATAGAAAAATTAAAGAAAATGAGAGGAAAACAGACATCATAAGGCCAACAGGATTTTAAACCCCAAGCCCATGAAACCTTTTCTGAGATCTGAAATCTGCTGCAGACCTTTAAAACCTCAATTACTCATTGCATCACATAATCGATCGAACTAGATTCTAGCTATGAAATAAGAATAGAGTAAGGGAGTTACCTGAATCGCAAGCAATTATAAATGTTGGATTAAAGCATGCATTCTAATGAAAACTAGAAGAGATGTATTGATAAATTGAGAAAATCAAATCACGCAGATTCTGATCAAAATCTTACTTCACCATCAAAAGAGGAAAAATCAGCAGATTTTCTTGAAGTTTCGTCAAAAACAAAAACAAGGGTGAAAGACATTTAGTAGAAACCTACAGAAATTGAAGAGAAAATCGACGAGAATAGAAAGAGAACCTACTTGCAGAGTTGTAGGGAAATGTGGGGGTGTGAAGGGGTCTCTCTCTCTCTCTCTCTGTTTCTCTTCTCTGATCCCTCTTTGTTTCTAACAAAATGGGTTTCGAAATGAGTTTGATGGTGCGGCCGGCCGGAGTTTAAAGGAGATGGTCGGATTCCGGCGAGAATCCGACCGGAGAAGAAGGGTGTGGTGCTGCTGAGATGGATGTTTTGGAGGTGGGTTTTAATGGTAATTGGGATGGTGTCAGCAGGAGATGGTGGTGGTGGTTGAGAGGCTTTGGTGGTCGGAAATCTGATCGGAGGTGGAGGTAGAGGCTCGAATGGTCGGCGAAGATGGGAACCCTTCCCTCTCTCACTCTTTTTATGCTCTCTGTGTTTCTCCCTCTCTCGTTTTTCTCTCTTCTCTGCTGTGATTTTTCGAAATGGAGAAGGGGTTTTGGGTTAAATGGGGGTTTGATTGGAGTGGGTTTAATCAAATGAAGAAGATGATGGGGATGGCAGAGGTGAGTTTGGGTTGATGCTAGGGGTGGGTCGGATTTAATGGAGATGGAGGTGGGAGGTGGGATCTGCCGGCGGGAATGGGCTGGCCGGAGAAGATGAAGTGGTGATAATGGTGAGTGTGGGTTTTGAGAAAAAAAATAAAAATAAAAGAAGAAGAAAAAGGAGATGGAGGTTGAGGTTGTGGTGGTGGTGTTAGAGCTGATGGGTGAAGAAGATCGGCGAAGATGGGGATGAGGCCGCGGAGGTGGCGGCTCCTTCCCTTCTCTCTTGCGGCTGCAGAAATCACCCTTTTCATAAAATGAGGCTCTCCCTCAAACCCTAACTCGTTTTTCTCTTTTAAAGAGGAAATGAGTCATTCGACCCCCCCTATTTCTTACTTGGACAACCCTATTTAATGCATTTTATCACTACTCTTTTAATCCTATAGGGGTGGCTCAGGCAATAGCGAGGGCAAAGAAAAAGAAATGATATTTTAGCACCCCCCTTCTCTTTTCTGGACAGCCACATATTGCATTTGTGGTTACTCTTCACATTACATGGGGGGCCTGGGTACAAGCAAGCCTTAGGAAAAAAATGATAAATCCGACCCTTTCAATTTCTATGGACAACTCTTCTTTCATATAATTCACTCCCCTTTTCATATGAGAAAATGGTAAATTCACCCCCCTTCACTCGCTTGGACAACCGCCTACTAGTGTATTATGACCACTCTTTTTAACCCTATAGGGGGTGGTTCGGGTAAAACAAAAATGGGCACATTTTTCTCTTCCCTCTCCATGACCCCTTTGATTTGATCCAAGGGCCACTAAAGATTGCCTTCAACAAAAGCCAAACAAGAATTACAAAATCGCCCTCGTAAAGACAGTAGATTCCCCCCTTTTAGCCTCGAACAAGGAAAATGATGTCCACACACCAAATTTTGATAATTGTACTAGCTCGACCCATCTTAATCTCCATTGCTTGTCCGATTCACTTGAAAATTTGTGAGCATATTCCCAGGAATATTAACCATCTTTTGGGAATTTTGGGATTAGGCTTCCAAACTTTTATTGAAAATTCAAATCCGGGCTTTATTCGGTTTTGGGCATTCAATCGATTTCAGGAATTTATTCGATTTTGGGTAAAAGGGTTCGGTCAAAATGGGGTGTCTACACGAACACATCGATGTCTTGAATTCGCAAAGCCAAAGCTGCCTCAAGTCCTGCGATGCATGCTTCATATTCTGCCATATTATTGGTGCATTCGAATTGCAACTTGATGGATATCGGGATGTACTCCTTCTTTGGAGATACCAAAACTGCCCCTATTCCTTAACCATGATTATTGACAGCTCCGTCAAAGTACATAAGCCACTTGGAACTCGGAATCTCTTCTTCAATGTCCATGATCTCTTCATCAGAAAAATCAGCCTTCAGAAAAACATTCTCTTCAACAATAGCATCAGCCAGCTGCTCAGCGATGACCCGTCCTTTAATTGATTTCTAAGTGACATAAGTGATGTCAAACTTAGACAACAATAGCAACCATCTAGCTGTTCTTCCTGTAAGAGCGGGTTTCTCGAATAAATATTTCAGCAGATCCATCCGTGAGAGCAGAAATATTTTATTCGACAACAGGTAATGTCTAAGCCTTTGAGTCGCCCAAACCAATGCTAGACAAGTCTTTTCCAAGACAGTGTACTTGATTTCATACTCCAGCATTTTCTTGTTGATGTAGTAAATGGGCTTTTCTTTCTTAGATCCCGCATCCTGCTGAGCAAGCATACAACCCATTGCTGTATCCGTGATGGACAAATACATCAACAATGGCTGACCAGAAATGACTGGGGATAGGACAGGAGGCAAGGACAAGCACTGCTTGACTTTTTCAAATACTTCCTGACATTCTTCATTCCATTTCTTGGAGGAATTCTTTTTCAATAACTTGAAGATGGGTTCACATGTCATAGTTAAATGAGATATGAATCTCCTCAAGTATTGTACTTTGCCAAGGAATCCACGGATCTGCCTTTCCGTCTTTGGTGGTTGCATTTCTTAGATTGCCTGATCTTCTGAGGGTCCACTTCGATTCCTCTCTCGCTGACCATGAATCCAAGCAACTTTCCTGATGTGACCCCAAATACACATTTATTTGGGTTCAAGCGAAGTTGAAACTTTTGGATTCGCTCGAAGAATTTTCTTAAGGCAACTGTATGCTCTGGCCGAGTCTTGCCTTTGACAATCATGTCATCTGCATAGACCTCGACCTCCTTATGAATCATGTCGTGAAGCAGCGTAGTCGCAGCCCTCTGATAGGTGGCACCAGCATTCTTGAGACCAAATGGCATTACTCTGTAGCAATATGTCCCCTACTGAGTAATAAATGCCATCTTCATCATATCCTCAGGCGCCATTTTGATTTGGTTGTACCCTGAGAATCCATCCATAAAGGATAAGAGTGCATGTCCAGCGGTATTGTCAACCAGGAGATCAATGTTCGGAAGCGGAAAATCATCTTTCGAACTTGCCTTGTTCAAATCTCTGAAATCGACACACATCCTGACTTTTCTGTCCTTTTTGGGCACCGGTACAATATTTGCAAGCCATTCAGAATACCCAACTACTTCAATGAATTTTACTTCCAGTAGCTTCTTAACCTCATCATGAACTTTCAATTCCCATTATGTTTTAAGTTTTCGGAGTTTTTGCTTCTTCGGCTTGATGCCAGGGATTAGAGGTAATTTGTGTTGGACAATGTCCTCACTCAATCCTGGCATGTCATCGTAAGACCAAGCAAAAACCTCCTTAAACTCTTTTAGCAAGGTGATTAATTCTTTGCGCTCCTCAGGAGATAAAATTTTGCCAATCCGTATTTCCCGAATTAAGGTTTCATCACCTATATTTACGGTTTCAATTTCCTCTTCAGGTGGTTTAGCTCGGTGACTCTCCTCTTGTTGAATCATATGTTTGATTTCAAAAGGAGTTTCGCCGGCTTCCTCATTAGAGGGGGAGTCTTGATTGTTATTAGTAGTTACTTGATCAGGTTTAGAAGCAGAAGTAGCAGAAGAGACAAGTACAGGAATATAAGCAAAAGTGTCTTTTATTTCATGGGAATCAATGATTACATCAGATGACTCGCCCACATCAGACGTTACAGACTCTGAAACAGAATGAAAAAATAAGTCGACATCAGTATCGACACAACCAGAAACATGTACAGACAAAGAATCAATGAAGATGTCCTCAGATTCGGACTTGACGCCACCAAGAATAGACTCATCACCCACTCCAGAAGTAGACCCGACCTCTACAGTACCTGCATCAAAAGAAAAGTTATAAATGACAGAGTCTGGGACGGACTCAGAAACTGACACCAATTTTGAAATGACTGACTCTTTTGAAGAGACTGGACTATATTGAAAGAATACTTGGGGTATAACCTGTGAGGTCCAATTATCCAGAGGTTCCTCAGCTGGGGTAATGGAGCTTTTTGGGTTTATGAAGGGTGTGTCTCCTCCAATCATCGCAATGACTGGTGCCTCAACTTGGAACAAGGATTCTAGGAGCTCTGATTCAAATGTCTCAACCCAATCTGAGTCTTGCTTCTCTGATTCAGCTGCCTCTGCAATCTGCTCAAAGAAAAAGTTCTTCGGCAGTTCATCTGCGAAGAAGATTTCAAGACCTGGCAGCTTTTTCCCAGTCTCATCATACCAAGGCTCAGAAAAACCGTAAAACGGACAATCAGCCCCTTCCTTTCTGAACCTGCCATTCATGACCATGCTAAACGGTCCCATCGGAAACTCTAAACCCCGGCGGCGACATGTAGCCCATTTCAACATGTAAGCCTTCATCTCTTGGACTTCATTTCGGGTAGGCTGATACCCTAACCCGAATAATCCATTCATCGCCTTCATTATTGGCCATTCAGTCAGGCCTTGCAGATTTCTTCCCAGGCCGGCTCCTGGGAAATAACCAAACCGTCGCATCATCCTGGCGACACTAACATTGGTGCTTGATAGAAACATGATTTCCTCATTCATGGCTTCCTTTATAGTTATAGTTGAGACCTCCAGTGAAAACCCAGTTAAGCTGACATCCTTAACATTTTCGACAACTGACTCTGCAGTTATCTGCCCAATTTCAGGCTCTGGATCTCCTCGTACTGTAATCACTCTGTTATTCCTGACGAATTTTTATTTCTGGTGCAGCGTTGAAGGAATAACTCCGACCTTATGCAGCCAAGGTCGGCCCAGGAGAAGAAAGAAAGAGGTCTTGATATCAAGTACTTGGAATTCGACTTCAAAAGTCTCTCCCCCAATCTCGACTTCTGTGGCCAACGTCCCAATCACACTCTCCTAGTGCCATCATACGCCAATATACCCTGCTCAGATGGTATGAAATCTTCTGGTCCAAACCCTAGAGTAGTGGCAGTACTTAACGGGCAAACATTCAAAGCTGACCCATTATCTATTAAGACTTCCGGCACTATCTTTTTGTTGCAGATTATGGTGATCCAGAGAGGGCGAACATGGTCTCTTCCTTCTGGAGGCAGGTCCTCATCAGTAAAAGACAGATCCCGGGAAGCTCTTGTCACGGCCACTAAACTGACCAGCTCGTCAGGAGTAATCTCAACTGATACTTGGGACGAATTCAATTCACGGAGTACTACCTGTCTGTGCTTTGGCGATGCCAGCAATAAACCCCATATGGACACATTGGCTTGTGTCTTCTTCAACTGTTTCAGCAAATTGTCCTCCTCATCATCTAAACTCTATTTCTGCTTTTGGTTCTGATGGTCAACTCCTCTTGCAACCTCAGCGGGATTCTCGACTCTGAGCTCGGCCGGTTTAAAGACACGTCCACCACTTGTAACATGGCGGAGCTCATCACATGGGTCATTCATGAGTGACAAATCCTCGTCCTCTAATCTTAGAACATAAGGGACTTCCTCTTTGCTCTCTTCTTCATATTTGAGGACATATGAACATTCAGCAGATTCTACAGATCCTTCAGCTCGAGCAGACAGTACATAAGGCTTTTCATTTTCTGCATCACTGTCTCCCTCCTCCCATCTCAGAACATACGGTTCTTCAGAGATGACAGCACAAATACGAGAATGGTCCAAAATGATTTCCTCTGTAAGGATCGCATAAACATTTGGTGGAGGGGTGGCATGCGTCGGCAAGGGATTTCGAGTAACATTAGGAGCTTCAACAGAAATTTTCTTTGCCTCAATCATGTCTTGGATCTTATGTTTCAAGGCCATACATCTATCAGTCAGATGTCCGACACTCTGATGATATTCACAAAAGTAATCCTTCCTCTAATACCTCGGAAGAGGATTCAGAGCCTCCCTAGGCTCTAGCAGCTCAATCTTCTTGTCTCTCAACAGCTTTTTCAATGCTACTGAAAGAGAATATGGCAAAGGATCGAATCGTCTTGGCTCTTTCCTCTCTGGGCGACCTTCGCTAAAATTTACCCTCCGTGCTGGCGGGACAGTATTCACATTGTGAACTTTCTTAGGTGCCACCATTGGTCTTTTCCCTTCTCTTGAATCAGAAGGAATCCTCGATCTCAGGCCCTTGGACAACGCATCTTCTATTTGAGTTCCTGTCTTGATGAGATGATTGAAATCAAGAAAGTACTGGATGGTCATATGATGATAGTATTGTGGTGACAGATTCTTCACTACGATTTTGATTTGCTCCTCATCTGACAAACGATGAGTCATTTGCACAGCCTTCCTTCTCCATCTGCGGATGAAGGAAGTAAAGGTTTCATTGTGGCCCTGCTTCAATGCTTTCAAATCTCTTTTGGTTACGTCAATCCCCTCCTCCATGGAGAACTGCTCGACGAACCTATTGGCGATGTCTTCTAGGGTTCAGATCTCTTCAGATTTCAGGCTCAGAAACCACTTCTTAGCCACTCTGACCAAAGATCGAGGAAACAAGAGAGCAACCTGCTCTGGAGATAGACCATGCTGCTGCAGAAGCGGAAGCACTGACATCAAATGACTTCTAGGGCACCCTGTCCCGTCATACTTATCCATATCTAGCACTTTGAATCTAGGAGGCAGTGTGACTCCTGGATATATCATAAAATCGGCCATGTTCAGCTTTTTTGGGCCTTGGAATTTTATGTTCTCCATCTCTTGGGTCAGCTTGTCTAGTCTGTCTGTAAATACCTTGCCCTTATCGGCTCTCTCCAGATGAGGGAGGCAATTCTCTTCGGCATACTGACCATCTTCAAAGTCATCCTCATCAGCAGACACTGCCGGTCTGCTCATCATAGGAGGCGGAGGAGGTATGATTGAAGGATGCTGGGGTGCATGCTCCTTAGAAGTAGAACTTCTATCAGTTTTTAGACGGGCTATTTCTTCATTAATGATGCCTAACTGCGCCAGAATAGCCTTCATCATCTCATTGGTGTCCAGGGCATTATGTCCATTTTCCGCCATTGGTTCATGTGCAAATTGGACGGGTGAAGAAATTTCCTGGAGATTAGAGAAAGGTAATGCAGGGGAGGTAAAAGAAATTGGTGAGGAAGAAAAACGACTCAGCCTGGAATCAGCGGACTGACGGGACCAGGTTGATTTTGAAACAAGGGTTTTCTTAGGAGCAATGGCTGTTCAATCAAGAATCCTGAAATAGGAGTATAATCACTAGATTAAAACATTGATAATCGAGATAATATATTGTGGTCAAATAAGAATAAGGTAAAGCAAGAACATATTTCATTGATGATGTCCGAACGAGTTACAAAGATAATAACAAGTAAAATAAAAGATATGATGTCATAACAAATGAAATTCTGGATAAACAGATGTTCATGACAAAAGATAGATGAAAATTCTTAATCATCTCTTTCCTCTAGTCTGGCCCTTTTAGGCAGGCGATTTTTAATTTCCTCAATCAACCACTGATAATAACCCGGGGACACTCCAGCATGTACTCCTCCTCCAGGTGTTGTTGCTCTAATTGTCCCTCTAGGAGTTTTATCTCGTATACTATGCAAAAGATCTTCAGATTTATGCACCCAATCTTCACAAATGCTTTTAGCAAGATGACAATTAGACTTTTCAAAGGGATGGACTGGTGTCGGACGATAATACTCTGTTTTAGAACCCAAACAAGGACATTCAGTCTGGAATCCTCCGTATTGACGGAAGATACGGTATGGGAAATAGAAAGAAGTTTTCTCTAAAACCAAGAAACTGAACACCCCTACTGGCTTTGGTCCTGATTATTCCGCAATGACCAAGGAAGAATCTCCAAGTAATTTGGTCGTCTTGACGGGAACTTAACCAATCAGTCCATTCCGATTTGGTAAATTTGAAAGCCTTATGTTCCCATGACCTATGCTTGGATAAAACGATTTCATGGTGTGTCGAAGGTATAAAGATTCAAAGTTTCAAGCAGAGCCAGACATATAAAAGAACTGGAGAACCCTTGAAAGAAGTAGAAACTTTATTGGCAATATCGTCCAATCCATTAAGGGTTTCAGCGAGAATAGTTGGCACTGGATCACTTCCTCGAGAGATTTGGTCAACAAAGTCTAGAAGTGCAGGGGAAGTGTTGTCGCCTTGGTGAAAAAGGAGCCACCTGGCATAAACACAAAGAACTAGAGCATGAATGCGACTGGTTTGATGCTCCTGAGTGCACTTCCCTAAATCAAAAAATGCTTTGACCATTTGGGAAACTGATAAACCCTTATCATTTAAAAAGAAACTGACAGGGTTAGGCGATGTGGGAAACAATTTCTCGAAACTAGTATTGTACCCTAATTTAGATTCAAGTTTGACTAGGGGACCTTTGCAACCATAGCCCAACAAATGACACCAGTCCTCAATGATTGGACACATTTCTTGCTTGCCAAAGCGAAATACGTGAAGATCAGGTTGCCAAAATTCAACGGCTGCATTGAGGAAATTCCAATCTATTTTGATGTAGGGTAAACTTTGAAGAGCATCAAGGTTATGACCAGCAAGGTTTTCTACATGACGATATCCTCTTTTATCATTCATCCACTTCTTCAATTTATCATTAGACACGATGGTTCACCTGATAATCAAAGGAGATAAAATAGGATAAGAATAGGGTCAGCCCTAATCATTGAGTTGTAAAAGGAAAGGTATTGACAATAAATCATATACTCAAAGGATATAGGTAGGATATAAACATGATCAAACTTTTCCATCAATGATCTCGATATGACCCAAGGGTAAAACGGTAAATGATAAATACGGATCAAACAGATAGTCAAAGGATGATAGATCATGGTCATAATAATGGCAAAGTAGGGTCAATGACTAGATCTAAAATCTGCATGATGGATGGATACATGTTTGATCGATTTAGACTAGAAGCTCCTACTAAGAAGTAGGTCCTGGTCTAACAATCAAGGAATACAAGGATGGAATTTATCATCGATGAAACAAAATATAAACCATGGCCATAAGAGTGTCAACATAGAAGCCACTGACCAGGTCCAAATTTTGAGAAATGAATTGATATCAAAGGTAAACTTAGACCAAGAAACCTCACAAGATGAGTAGGTTCGAGTCTAAGGATTAAATTTTACCATCAATGGACCGAGAGATAAACCATAGCCATGAGAGTGACAAAGAAAGAACCACAGGCTAGGTCTAAATTTGAAAACTAGATTGATATAATTGATTTGAATTAGATAGGGAAACCTCATTAAATATGAAGGTCCTAAACTAATAATCAAAATAAATAGGCATATATACATATATATACCCTAACCAGGGGCACCATCCCTAGTTTAATCTCGCGGAGTCAAAGCAGTCTTGACTCATGACAGACTGGTGAGTGTACTAGGACTACGTCTGTAGCCACATAAAGTGAGCTACCCTAGTCTAAAAATAGGATAAGGCCCCTAACTCTAGGCTCTACATGTGTAAGCAACACATATGTTCGTCCATAAATGCAAACAAAAGGACCATGCAATAATGTAGAGAGAGTAATGTCGCGAGGTCCACCTGACCGGGTGCATAGTTACTTGTATGCTGTGACTATCGCCCAGCATACGAACTATGTCCGTTTTACACACAAGGTGTCCAGGTGTTGAGATACTACTGGTGCAGTGGCACTAGAAGGTGGGTATAGCCCTCACGGCTCCTACTTATAGTATCTCTCCGAGAGTAACCTGATAGTATATCCACAGCAGAAAAGTAACCACAAAACAGATAATATATGCAAGGGATGAAAGTGAGTGTGTGAGCCCTCATTTTATTTTGTATCTATTTGGTGCCCCTGGCATTCTAACGGAAAAGGTTCCCATTTAAAATGATTTTAGCTCAAATTTCTTCAAAGTTAGTAACAAATGACATTTTAACGGAGTTAGGCAATTCTCGAAAGATATCCCCAGTGGAGTCGCCAGCCTGTGGACCCCAATCCGAGAGAGAACGGGGGAACGGGCCCCCACGCTAATCTCTATGGATCATCCACATGAATGGAGAGCTCTACCAAGGAAGTCTCGAAAGAAGTGCCTCTCACAGCATGAGTGGCGATATAAGGTGAGATACCTCTCGATTCGGGGACTAGCCCAGATTCGAGGCGTATCTTAAACAAAGAAGAGTCACCATCCAAGGAAGTGGGCCAAGGATCCCATACTATGCTCTGTTGCAACGGATAACCAGAGATTATAAAAAGAAAGGTTTGTGCCTGGTTACGAATTTGGAAGGTCCGAAGAGCACCTCGTCCGCCCAAGTGCAAGCACCTGGTCTCTTATGCCATTTATTTATTAATTTTGAAGAGTTTTGGGCGAAAGTCATATGAAATGGGAACGAATATCTCTGAGAAGACGTCTATCTAATCATGCATGTCTCGGAGATGAATAATAACCACACATAAAAGAAATGAATATGTGTCACCTAGGAGTAGCTAGATTTTGAATGACAAGCCTAAAGAGCTAAGTTATGAGTGTCATACCTAATTGGTGTCTGAGTTCTGGTGTGCAAACACATGCATGCTACAGCTAAATGTATAGGATCTGTACATGAAATTAAGAAAACACAGCAAAACACATAACACATTTTAATTCTATACATGACTGGACAAGATGAATCCTAAAACTCTAACGCGACTTGACTCGGACCAAGATGGCCGTCCATCCCAGCTGCTCTACGTATCCCGGCCTTGGGAAGAATCGGAGTCAACGTAGTTCGATGACCTATTCTAAACTACAATGCCTAACCATCTAGAACCGCTATCCTAGACTCGATCCACTAGACTCGACTAATTTTTAAAGTTTTTTGTATAATTGCTTAGATTCAAGTGAATTGTAATTTTCAGGACTCTCTATATGCCCTAACTAATGCAAGTTGGTTAGCCTTAAACTAATGCAGGTGGGCCCTACATCCTATGTGTAACTAGGCTGTGCATCCTAAAGAAAACCACGGGCTGACTATATGCTACCTAGTCTAGCCATCGGTTCGACTAAATGTCTAACCGACCAACTTGAGGCCTCCTAACTCTAGGGACACTCACGCGACAAGACACACCATATCAATACAAATCAGGACAGTCTCCTAACTCTAAAACACCCCAAACAGCTAAGACAGACTCCTAACTCTAGGGGAAGATCTTTTTGAAAAGGTTTTGACGAATTTTTGTATTTTTTTGAAGATTTGAAATGTTTTATTTTTAAAGGTTTGGCTGGACTTGGGATGTGGATCCCAAGCTGCACTACGTACCCTACGAAAAGGGATCAAGCCAACGTAGTTCGGAACATAATTCCTAACTACTCTTCTAATGACTCAAGATTTTTGAGATTTTTGGTTTTTTAGATGTTTTTTATGTTTTGACACAAGAAGACAGAATCCTATCATCATAAGGGGAGGACAGACTCCTGATATCCCGCAAAGGTTGGACAGCATCCTATGCTTTGCGGGGGAAAAGAACAGAAACACAGCTCTGCAAGGGTAGAAACACAGCTCTGCAAGGGTTGAAACACAGCTCTGCAAGGGTTGGACAGCATCCTATACCTTACAGGAGCGGATAGAAAAACACATGACTTGATAAGAGGTTGGACGAAAATCTAACCCCTATGATGATAGGACTGACTCCTGAAAGAAGGACTGACTCTCTAGCTAAGGACATACTCCTATGCTAAGACTGACTTTTCGGCTAAGGATAGACTCCTATGCTAATGGAGTAGACTCAAAATTAAAAGCTCTATAAAATGAGAGAAAGAGGCTAATGAGACTAGGCTAGTCTCCTAAAAGAGAGATGACAACTGATGCTTATGAGACATGGCCTGTCTCCTATGAAAGAGACAACAAATAAGGGTGCTAGTGAGACTGGGCAAATCTCCTAAACACAGAGAACATTATGACCAATGAGACAAAGCCTGTCTCCAAAAGATTCGACTATGCTTTCGTGAGACATAGCTTGCCTCCCTAAAAGGGTTGGTGCTCTAATGAGACAAAGCCCGTCTCTAAACAGGTTTGACATTCATGTTGAGACATAGCTTATCTCTCTAAATGGCGGGCTCTAGATAACTCTTTCATTGCTATGGCAATGAGAAGGACTTTATGTTTTAAGGGATACAAAAGACTGAGCAAGTCTTAAAATAAATGAGGGGAGTGCTACTTGGACTAAGCAAGTCTCCTATGGATGGGCTTGGGCTAGCGCCTTCGCCTTCATCGCCCTTGCAATGATAAGGCTATTGTCTAAAGACTAATTTAGTTCATATAAAAAAATGAATCAATTATTTAACAATCAATAAAGCATACTGATAAAATAAAAAAATTAACCATATCATGATAATTTGCTCTTCTATCAATGTTCAATCAAGTATGGTTACTATAATTTCCTGAAATAACCTGAACTTATTAAAAACCATACTTCAAAATTTACTAATTACAAGACCTTATGCTTCTAATGGCCTTCTAAAAAAAATGGTAAGGCTTATAAAGAACAAAATGATTTTTGCTTAATCATGTATACTTCGATCTCATTTAGTAATCATATCCAAACCAATTTAATTTATAAAAGCATTAATATCAATTCTCAATAGCTCAATTAGTGAGGTGATATCTCTATATTCAGGCTATTATCTGAGCCTATTCATGATAAACAGATTTGTACGTCAGAAAGGTGAAAGTCAAACCTAAGATTTTCACAAAGATCATGTAATATATATATAAATATTCAAAACAGCTACTACCTTGGCAACTCTATGATTGTAAACAGGCTCAGATTCCTGCTATCTTACCATCACAAAACTGTTCATCAGATCAAACTTTTGGTAAACATCAAATGATTTTACATGAAATTTTGATATGTGCAAGCAAGAAAACCGAAAAAAAAATTTCAAAATGAAATGCGAAGGTCTTTCTATAACCATAAGTCTCTAATGGAGAAATGATACCATTACAAATCTTATATTTTTACCTGTCTATCATACTTAACAATTTTATAAAGAAAGGACTAAAGCAGATTATATAATGATTGTAGCTCAAACATAAACAATTATTTAACTCATGTAAACATATTAAATTCATATTTCACCATTAGTATCTAGCACAAAAGTAGGATGACATATCAACACCTGGGGTTCCTTCTAAAAAAAATGATTTTTCAACTAACCGAATCTTACCCAGACATGAGCCATTTATGAGCAAAGAACCTAAGATATATTATGATAAAAACTTACTAGTTATTCTTATACAGAGTACTTGTAAGACAGAACCTATTGTCTTTCATTATCAAATGGTAAATGGAGAAGGGTTTAATGGATAAAGGAAATGAAAATAGGGTCTGTTGGTGTAAAGATTTTGCATAAGTACATAATGGATTATGAAAAGATGAAAAGGGATGCAAGGATAGAGGTAAAGTCTTTGTAGTTATCCAAACATAATAATGCCCCAAGTTAAGAATCACATATATGAATATGGGCAGTAACCTGTTTGGGTAACCATACACAACTGATTTGATCCAAGCTCCCAGTTTTACTGTTTTAACTTATTTTACAAGAACTTAAAGAAAAGAATTACAAGAACTATGACTACAAATCATGTTTAGGCAGATGTGTAGAATTAATGTGGCAAAATATTTTAAAGACACACATAATAATACACTGACCGAAACTCAATTCATGGAGCATTAATGAAACTAAGGATACTTCTAGAATTGTAAAAACTTGTTCTGTGCAACTGGTGATGTTATTATGAAGAAGAGAAAAAATAATTGAGGCAACTTCTAGCGCCACAAGTGACATAAAAACAAATAAAACACTTTAAGAAACTTGTAGTGACACAGGAGATGTGAAAAATTAACTTTAAGCAATTTGTAATGCTATAGGTGATACGAAAAACTTGCTTTAGGCAACTTGTGGTATCACAGGTAAGGAGTAAAACTGAATTAAATATTATTTGTTTGATGCAAACAAATAAAGAGAGGACAGATTTATACATATATTAGACCCAACGATCAAGATGAGGACTGAGCTTGCATAAATGCTAGACTCGCAGGTTTCATGTCTTCCCTCGATAAAATTGGAGCATCTCAAGCTTAACTTGGATAAAAAAATTTACCTTTACACTATGTAAGTATTCCTACTATGCTATATGTTCGTCTCATTCGTAAGAGGGACTGCCCATAGGCAACTAATACTTGTTGAAGGAACTAAGCTTGATGCAATAACGGGTGCCTCAAATTTCAGCAGTATTTCTCAGAGTTAGTAACAACTAAGGGTATGAATGTTCCTTGGATTTTTGTTTTTTATAAAAAAAAAATCTTTTACTTCCACAGCATTATCAGGTAATCAAGAGAACATAGAGTCACAACCAGTTTATCCATCAAATCAGCATGTGAATAAGTCTCAACAATTGGCAATAGCCTGGTGAACACAAATGCTAAAAGCTCCAACATTCAGAAATTAATCCAACTATACATTGCTAATTTGTTCACAGATATTTGGACCAACAATCGATCAAACAAAAGTCAGATAAGAATGTTTATAGATGACAATTGTCTTTGAGGCATTATCTCAGGCGGCATGCATATACTCCAATTGAACTAAAAGGTTAGCTACACCTGCAATTCTAATTTCAAAGCCATGTAGGAGAAATTCACCTCAAGCATTATACAAAGTAGTCAATTATTCTTTACTAATGCCTTCAGCTAATAAAATTCCCAAAGGGTAGTAACTTAATAGATACGAACCAAAATTTGAAATAAACTTGTCTTACAAATAAAATTACATATGGAGATTGAGAAATTATATTTAGACTACATATCCTGACCTTCTAAAACATTTATTTTTATATAATCCATGCACACAACAAAAGCATCTCAATCGCAGATAAGAAAATAAAATCAATTGATTCATGTTAGTAATAATGTGAAAAATTAGTGCATCTTCTACAAGTGAAACAGACCCATAGCGATAAATCATGAATTTTATTGTAAACACATAAACATGTTTCAGTTGACATAGCACACAGCAAAGAAGCAATTGCTAAATATTACTTGTTAGAGAAATTAAATAACCGCAAGTGCACGGATCGTGTAAATACGGGTCGAACTCAAGGAAGAGAAATCTAGTTATCAATCCTATTCTTTTACCGATTAGAATACTAGCTATGATATAATGTTGCCTGGAATGGACTCAGGATTTCCGTGGACTTAGACCTCGGAGCCAACACTATATATAATCGTATATTCTATTCAATCTAAGAATCAAATTTAACTAAGATCTTTTTGATTTAAAATCCTAATTTAGGCAAAGTGTACCAAATTTTAATGGTCTCTATTAACTACTTATCTAATTTAATTAGAAAACTAAATTCTAAGGGCTTAAGTAAATTGGAAAATTGCAAAAGTAATTTGGAATAGTATAAAAACCTTAATTCAATATAAAAGATTACTTAGGGTTAGAATCCACCACGGGTTTGGAATTATATTATTAATCAAACCAATTTCTGTATTGGATAGTGTATTTGATAAATTTAGTCTATGGGGAATAAGATCTATTGATGTCATTGCCCATGAGTGTTTTATCAAATATACTACTCAATTTAAAGATATTATATAAGAAATTATATTTATTTATCGGCAATCACTTATACGACTGGGGAAAGCCAGTGGCATACGTGATTGGGATCCAACAAATACAAATCCTTACATAAGTTGTTATATAAGCCACTGGTTTTAATTAATCATCTTTCTCCTTCCCCATGGCTTCATCTAAACCCCAAGTAGATGGATTTAGTTATTCATGGAGAAGGGGAAAGAAACAAAGAAAATAGAGAGAATAGAGAAGAGAATTGCCATTAAGAACTTGAAAAGAAAAATCAAACACAAAGTATTTTCTCTTTTAATTAAAATTAAACAAAAATACAGTTAACTAGGATTGAAAGAAATAACAGAAATTAAAGAACACTTAGCCTTTTTCTCCTTCGAGCAACGGCCAACTTGTCCTTCTCCGTCTCTTGATGTCACCTTGGAGTGGAGCCTTTGATGGTTGATCCTTGGTTGAAGAGATAAAAAAAAACTAGAGAGAGTGAGAGAGGAAGAAAAGCATGAGAGAACGAACTCCCAATTAGGAGGAGGCAAAGAAATATATATCAAGAGAGTAAGAGAGATCATTTTTTTTTAGGCAAGAGAGAGCTGTCGGTTTTTCCATGGAGGTGACAGAGGGAATTACTAACTCTTAGTCTTGAGAAATTAGGAATGTTCTAAATAGAGGTGATACTAATGGAGACCGAAATCTCGAGATTAGCAATTACAACAAGAAAGTGGTAAAGAGGAGATTGGAAGGAATTGCCGAAATCCCATTTTAGCTAGCAAGAGAGTCTTGGTTTCTGTGTATTGTGAGGAGAGAGACAACTTGCCAAAATTGGATGATGTGAGGAATAGAAACATTCTCCAAACATGACCCACTTTCTTAATGTATGAGAGAAAAAGAATCACACAGCATCTTGCATGGCTTTTTGCATGGCTCTGAATCACTACCATGTGTTGGACATTTCCAAATTTGATAGATGCCATTGATAGATGGCCAATTAATCTCACTCTTATGGAAAGTTTATAGATGGGCAATCCACTTCTTAAGATAATCCAAACCATCCATTTTATGGAGTGCAAAATAAATGGTCGTGCCTCTTATTCCATTCCCACAAGTTGATCCAAACCGTTCACTTAATGGGCAACTGCAAAATAGATGGGCCGTGCCCCCATAATTCATTTCCGTTGTTTGATCTCCGCCGTCCAATTGGTGAACCATAATATAATTGGTTTGTGCCCTCAAGTCATTTCTATAGAGCAATCCGAACCGTTGAATTGACTAGCCACGACATAAATCAGCCATGCTTCGCAACTCATTGCCAAAGGATGATTCGAACTGTCCGAATGGTGGGTACAAAGATGGCATAGGAGTGGGTCCCATTTGATAAATCAATTATCACTCTTAATATGGCAAGCAATTAAAGACAATGTAACAACTGGGCCCCTGATGTTTGACCCAAAACATAACAACCGAAGATATGATGGACAATTTCTTTGGCAAGGGCATGCATTGATTGAATGGGCATGTATGATGGACATATTTAGCAAGAGCTAAAATAGTCGGTGCTTTTGTATCCCACGGGGGCTGCTGTCCAAGCTTCCAAAAATGAGAGCCACACATGGGTGCAAATTGGCAAGTGGGTCCCACTTGATTACATGCTTTAGAAAATACTATTTCCAAATCCAATGGGTGTAGCTGCTGGACATTTTTAGAAAAATGCCAAAATTCGGTGGTTATGGCTAAAATAGCAAGATGCCAACTCATATAAAATCACACCTCAAGTGGGTCCCACATAGAAAGAGAAAGAGTTGCACCCAAAATTCCAAACAAAAAAAAAAAACTTTCTTGTGTGGCTGAATCCTATATGGACTAAAAATCGAAAATTCAAGGTGGGCCCCAATTGAACCGACCATGATGCGAATGAGGATGTGTAGCTCATTTTAACCCTACTGTTACTAGTGGCGCATGCCAAGGTTGCACAAGCAGTGGCCCCCACACTAATCCTCATTACACTCCCTCAGCCAGCCCCCTTTTGTTTATTAATAACTACCATTTCATATATAAAAGGGTAACCCATGGTAGAAAAGGGGTGGATATGTCAAAACTTAATTTACCCAAAGAGGGGGTGAATTTATCCAAAAGGGGATTCGGCTTAGATTGTTCCAAAATTGCAATTTTTTCGTAAAATTTCATCCTCTTAGCATATTTTCCTCTGAATTCCCCATATAATCCTGAAACATCAGAAACAAGCAAATACCTTAGTAGTACTGCCTTAAATAACAAAAAATGCATGCTTTTCCTACCTACAATTCACACATAAATGTGTTCATCAAATTCCTCCATACTTAAGCTTTGTTTGTCCTCGAGCAAACAAAAAGAAAAACTAAAACAAACACAAAAACTAAACAAAAAATAAAATCCTAACTCACTTTCGTAGGAATCACGATTGCACTTAGCATGTGCAACAAGCCTTTAAACCCCTAAGTTACCCTAGTGGACGAGTTGTGTCTCGTGAGTGTTTGCAGTGAATAAACACACAAAATTCTAAAAACAAACTTTTCTTTCAAATCCCACTATAGAGTAAAGCCAAAAATTTCTAATCCTCTTTCTTTGATAAATTGCTCAAATAGAAGAACAAGAATACCCCCATACTTAAACTTTGCATCCTATCCCAAGTTGGAAAAATTAGAAAAATATTTTAATCAAGGAATCCTCTTTTGAATTTGTCGTACTTTGCTCCCTTAAACTTGCCTCTAATGTAATCGTACCATAAAAGAAATTTGATTCGGAAACTTCGTAGAAAACTTACAAATTTATATGGTCCACCATTCTTTCAACTTTTCCCATAGTTTCTAAGAATAGAACTCATTTTTTTTTTTATAATCCTCTACTGCTTTTGGCGTGAATGACATGCAGGGCATGCACCAGACACCCAGGCTACTAAGCAGTGTCCGACTAATCTTTGATTTGCATATGTTATAGACATTGATGCATATGAGTTCAAGCTTTACCTTTGATTATGTGCAATGCTTTGATTCATTAAGCTTTCTAATTGACCCATGTATGGAGTTTTCAGTCAGTTGCTCTCAAGCCAGTTGGCTTTAAGGAACTAGGCATAAAAACCCTTCAGACTTAATAGCTCAAGTCAAAAAGGCTACAAATCAAAACTATAATCAAGAAGCAAACTTTCTAAAAAATCATTCTTTCTTTCTTTTGTTTCAACCTTTCTTTCCTTTTTATCCATACCATATAAAAAGCAAGTTTCTATTTCTATTTCTTATTCAAATCCTTTTAAAAGAAAGATTCCAAAAGCAAACAAAACTAAGAAAGGAAAGTATTCTTTCTAATTTTTCAAATTCCAAAATTAAAATATCCACTAACTTTCTTTCTTAAAATAGGAAAACAACTTTCTTTTTAAAAATACCAAGTTCTTTCTAATTTGAGAAAAATACCAAAAACAAAAGGAAAAGAAAATTTCTAACTTTAAACCATAGAAAAGAATAGAAAAGGAAAGTTTCTAAAAGCCCCCCATACTCGATTTATGCATTGTCCTCAAGGTATTAAAAATAGAAAGAAAAATATGGGGACTAAAAAATAGAAAGGAGGGTACGTACCGTATTTGTTTAGGCATGATTCGAATAGGAAGGTTCATGGAGATCCATGACCTCTTCCATATCCGGCTTTGAAAACTCAATAAATGGCTTTAATCTTTGACCATTAACTTTAAAAATCTCACCATTGCTTGGATTTAGAATCTCGACCGCACCATGGGAGAAAACTTTATTAACAATGTATGGTCCATCCCAACGGGATCTTAACTTACCTGGAAAGATATGCAATCTTGAATTGTAGAGAAGTACTTTTTCGCCCTCTTGAAACGATTTTCTCAAAATATGTTTGTCATGAAAAGCTTTTGTCTTCTCTTTATAGATCTTTGCATTCTCGTACGCTTCATTGCGCAACTCCTCCAATTCAGAAAGTTGTAATCGCCTTTGAACACCTGCAGAAGACAAATCAAAGTTTAGTTTCTTTATGGCCCAAAAAGCTTTATGTTCCAATTCAACCGGGAGGTGACAAGCTTTGCCATACACAAGGCGGTAAGGAGACTGACCAAGATCAGTCTTGAATGCCGTCCTATGAGCCCACAAGGCATCCACTAATCTAATGGACCAATCTTTGCGGTTTGGATTCACTGTCTTTTCCAAAATTTGCTTAATTTGCCTATTTGAAACCTCCACTTGGCCACTCGTTTGTGGGTGATAAGGTGTAGACAACTTATGAGTAATACCATATTTCTTCATAAGAGCTTCAAAAGGTCTATTACAAAAGTGTTTACCCCTATCACTAATGATCGCACGAGGAGTACCAAAGCGCGAGAGGATGTTTTCTTTCAAAAACTTGACCACCACCTTGTGGTCATTGGATTTGCAAGCAATGGCTTCAATCCATTTTGACACATAATCTACTCCTAACAAAATATACAAGTTGCCAAAAGAATTGGGAAACGGACCCATAAAATCAATACCCCACACATCGAAGATTTCTACCACTAAGATTGGGTTGAGGGGCATCATATTTCGCTTAGTAACTCTACCTAATGACTGACAAGATCTACATGCCTTACAAAAATCAAAAGCATCCCTAAAAAGACTTGGCCAATAGAAACCACACTGTAAAACTTTGTGCGCGGTTTTCTTTGCACTAAAGTGGCCACCACAGGTTTGATCATGGCAAAAAGATAGAATCGATTGGTGCTCATGATTGGGCACACATCGTCGGACAATCTGATCCGAACAAGTTTTGAATAAATAGGGATCATCCCAAAAGAAATACTTTACCTGTGAGTGAAACCGGTATTTGTCTTGGTTGGACCAATGATCCGGTGTAGCACCTGTAACCAAGTAATTCACAATATCCGCATACCATGGTTCACTAGAAATAGCAAACAATTGCTCATCAGGAAAGTTTTCATTAATTGGACCTTCGTCATTCTTTGCATTAGGAAGTCTAGACAAGTGATCGGCAACCAAGTTTTCCGTACCCTTTTTATCTCTAATCTCCAAATCAAATTCTTGAAGAAGTAAAACCCACCTAATGAGGCGAGCTTTAGCATCCTTCTTTCCAACAAGATACTTGATTGCCGAATGGTCGGTATAAATTATCACATGCGATCCAATCAAGTAGGACCTAAATTTTTCTAATGCAAACACAACCGCTAGAAATTCTTTTTCCGTAGTGGTGTAGTTGAGTTGTGCATCATTGAGAGTCCTACTTGCATAATAGATGACATGCGGTAATTTATTGAATCTTTGGCCCAAAACGGCTCCTATGGCAAAGTCAGAAGCATCACACATAATTTCAAACGGTTCGGCCCAATTTGGTGCTTGAATGATGGGAGCCGTAGTTAACTCCTTTTTTAAACACTCAAAAGAATCGAAGCATTCTTTGGAAAACTCAAAATTTTGATCTTTTGCTAACAAGTTGGTTAGAGGCCTAGCATTTTTAGAAAAATCTTTTATAAAACGCCGGTAAAAGCCCGCATGGCCTAAAAATGATCGAATATCCTTCACACTTTTGGGCGGTGGAAGATGGACAATGAGATCCACCTTGGCTCTATCAACCTTAATTCCCTCTTTAGAAATCACATGTCCTAGAACGATGCCCTCTTTTACCATAAAATGACACTTTTCCCAATTGAGGACAAGGTTCTTTTCTCTACTCCTTTCTAAGACCAATTTTAAGTGATGTAAACATTCGGCATAGGTGGAGCCATGAATAGAAAAATCATCCATAAAAACCTCTAAGAAGGTCTCCACCATGTCAGAAAAGATACTCATCATGCATCTTTGGAAAGTTGCCGGTGCATTGCATAACCCAAAAGGCATGCGTCTATAAGCAAACGTTCCAAAGGGGCATGTGAATGTCGTTTTCTCTTGATCTTCAGGAGCTATGGGAATTTGGTTATAACCGGAATATCCATCAAGAAAGCAATAATACTCACGACCCACTAACCTTTCTAACATTTGATCAATAAAAGGCAAAGGAAAGTGATCCTTCCAAGTAGCGGCATTAAGCTTTCGGTAGTCAATACAAACCCGCCACCCCGTTTGAATACGAGTAGGAATGAGTTCATTGGTGGCGGATTGTATAACCGTGACTCCCGACTTCTTAGGCACTACTTGAACGGGACTCACCCATTGGCTATCCGAGATGGGATATATGATCCCGTTATCTAACCATTTTAAGATCTCTTTTTGGATGGCTTCCTTCATCACAGGATTAGCCCTTCTTTGAGGTTCCCTTGAAGGTTTGGAACCCTCAATGAGGTGGATGTGATGTTGCACAATCGAAGGGCTAATTCCTTTGATGTCGGCCATTGTCCAACCTATGGCTTCCTTGTTATCTTTTAGCAATTTAATGAGTTCCTCCTCTTGAGTGGAGGTTAGATCCGCAGCAATTATTACAGGCAAAGTACAATTATCACCAAGAAAAGCATAACGTAAAGTAGAGGGAAGCGGCTTCAAGTCTAGCTGTGGGGCCTCTTCAATGGAAAGCTTTGGAAGCGATGTGGCTAGTGGTCCCACCGGCTCTACGTTTTGAATGGCAAAAGCTTTGGAAAAGAAATCATCTCCTCCATCATCTCCTAGTGCATCCAAGAATTCTTGATAACCTGCATCAAAGTTGATTTCAAAATTAGTCATAACATCTTCAGGAAAGGCATGCAACATATTAATATCTTCATGAAAATTGGGTTGCTTACCTAATCTAAAAACATTAAAATCTACTGAAGTATTACCAAAGGAGAGTTTCATTAGGCCATTTCTACAGTTAATGAGAGCATTGCTAGTAGCAAGGAAAGGCCTCCCAAGAATGATAGGGATTTGATCCTTGATATTAGCAACAGGTTCCGTATCTAACACGATAAAATCGACTGGAAAAAGAAAATCTCCTACTTTAATTAACACATCCTCAACCATCCCTTTAGGTGTCTTTATGGATCTATTCGCCAATTGGAGAGTGACGGTGGTTGGTTTGAGGTCTCCTAGTCCTAATTGCATATATACAGAAAATGGCAAGAGGTTCACACTAGCACCCAAATCTAAAAGAGCATGCTCAATTTTAGTGTTACCAATAGTGCAAGAAATAGTGGGACATCCCGGGTCCTTATACTTAGCCACCATCTGTTGAGATAAAATGGAACTTATATTTGCGGCCAAGAAAGCCTTCTTGGGCACATTAGTTGTGCGCTTTTGTGTGCACAAATCCTTCAACACTTTGGCATAAGTAGGGACTTGGGAAATCGCATCTAATAAGGGAATGTTAATTTGCACTTGCTTAAACACATTTAATATTTTATCCATGGCATCCACCTTTTTATTATTAGCAAGTCTCCTTGGAAAAGGAGCTTTAGGCACATACTCCTTTTCAGGTGGAGAAACTGCCTGCTCTTCACTTACCTGTTTGGGTTCCACAATCGACCATGTTGGAGGGGAGTCTTTTCTTACCTCTTTGGATGTATCTTGTGGATCTATAGAAGGTTCAGATCTGACCTCCTCATTGTGGTAATCTTTACCACTCCTTAAAGCATATACGACATTACATTCATTGGAGGGCTCTTGCAGCGGCAGAATTGGTTGAATGACATTCAACTGATTTTGCGGTACCTGTTGATTCACATTCATATTCACGTTCCTTGGATTAGGAACGGGTTGACTTGGCATCTTCCCCTTTTCCCTTTCATGCAAAGCCATGGCAAGTTGGGAGATTTGCTTCTCCATATTGTGTTGGCTTGTCATGAAAGTGCTAGTGAGAAGTTCTATGCTCTTTTCTAAGGAAGCTATGCGTGCCGACTCCCCTTGTTTTTGAAAACCCGGTGGTTGCTGATTTGAAACATTATTTAAAATTGGGTTTTGAAAAGGTGGGGTTGTGGTTAGGGGTGGTCGAACATGCATAGAAGGGAAGGTGGGCCTAGGTTGGACAAATTGGCCTTGACCTTGGAAATTTGATGGCCCTCCTTGATAATTCCCTTGATTCCAAGAAAAGTTAGGATGATTCCTCCATCCCGGATTATAAGTGCTACTATATGGATTATTTAAAAACATGGCACTTGCGTTTTCATTAGAATTACCAAATTTAGCAAGAGTTGGGCACTCTTCCATGACATGGTCCGTGGCTTGACACCAATTGCACATAGGAACACTATGTGCAATTTGATGGACCTGTGAAGGTCATTTGACAACTATTGCTTCTAGCCTTTTGATTAGGCTATCAAGATGGGCCTCTTTTGCCACGGCACCCTCTATTAGAAATCCCTTACTTGAAGTGGCTCTCTCACCGTCTTGAGTGGATTCCCACTCTCTTGTTTTTTCTGCCAAATCAAGTAAGAAGTTCCATGCCGCGGCCTCATCCGTGAAAGATGTAAAACCGTTAGGACACATGGATTCAAGAAGTTGCTTTGTTTGGTAATCTATGCCCTCATAAACAATTTGGCATAAGTGCCACAAATCAATTCCATGGTGAGGACACTCTTGGAGTAGGTTTTTCAACCTCTCCATAAACTTAGAAAATGACTCTAATGGCTTTTGTTTGAATTGTAAAATATCGTTCCTAAGCTTATTAGTTTTATGTAATGGAAAAAACTTTTTTAGGAAAGCGACGGCGAACTCCTCCCAAGTGGTGATGGAGTTCGTTGGTAAGCCATAGAGCCACTTCTTTGCTCCATCCTTGAGTGAAAACGTAATAAACCGCAACTTTACCGCATCATCGGTAAGTTGTTGCAACTTAATCAAAGCACATACATCTTCAAACTCACGCAAAAATAAATACGCATCCTCCGAAGGGAGGCCATGAAAACGAGGAAGCAAAGAAATAAATTGCGATTTTAGCTCAAAATTATTGCCCTGCGCAATCGGCAATCTAATGCAAGAAGGTTGCGCGGTTCGGGCCGGATAGAAGCGATCGCGCAAACTCTTGGGCGTCTCTTGTTCTTCCGCCATGACTACTTGATTTGGATTTGGTGCGATGTCTTCCGCCGTCTCTAACCGGTTTGATCTTTCTAGTCGATTGGCCGAGTTCCGCACCCAACCTTCACTCATAAACACAAGAAAACCAAGTAAGAGAGATGGATAGGCAAGAAACAAAAAATATAACTAAACTAAAAATAACTACTAATCTAACACTTCGAATAATTAAGATTCTAATGCAACTCTCTTCCCCGGCAGCGGCGCCAAAAACTTGTTAGAGAAATTAAATAACCGCAAGTGCACGGATCGTGTAAATACGGGTCGAACTCAAGGAAGAGAAATCTAGTTATCAATCCTATTCTTTTACCGATTAGAATACTAGCTATGATATAATGTTGCCTGGAATGGACTCAGGATTTCCGTGGACTTAGACCTCGGAGCCAACACTATATATAAGCGTATATTCTATTCAATCTAAGAATCAAATTTAACTAAGATCTTTTTGATTTAAAATCCTAATTTAGGCAAAGTGTACCAAATTTTAATGGTCTCTATTAACTACTTATCTAATTTAATTAGAAAACTAAATTCTAAGGGCTTAAGTAAATTGGAAAATTGCAAAAGTAATTTGGAATAGTATAAAAACCTTAATTCAATATAAAAGATTACTTAGGGTTAGAATCCACCACGGGTTTGGAATTATATTATTAATCAAACCAATTTCTGTATTGGATAGTGTATTTGATAAATTTAGTCTATGGGGAATAAGATCTATTGATGTCATTGCCCATGAGTGTTTTATCAAATATACTACTCAATTTAAAGATATTATATAAGAAATTATATTTATTTATCGGCAATCACTTATACGACTGGGGAAAGCCAGTGGCATACGTGATTGGGATCCAACAAATACAAATCCTTACATAAGTTGTTATATAAGCCACTGGTTTTAATTAATCATCTTTCTCCTTCCCCATGGCTTCATCTAAACCCCAAGTAGATGGATTTAGTTATTCATGGAGAAGGGGAAAGAAACAAAGAAAATAGAGAGAATAGAGAAGAGAATTGCCATTAAGAACTTGAAAAGAAAAATCAAACACAAAGTATTTTCTCTTTTAATTAAAATTAAACAAAAATACAGTTAACTAGGATTGAAAGAAATAACAGAAATTAAAGAACACTTAGCCTTTTTCTCCTTCGAGCAACGGCCAACTTGTCCTTCTCCGTCTCTTGATGTCACCTTGGAGTGGAGCCTTTGATGGTTGATCCTTGGTTGAAGAGATAAAAAAAAACTAGAGAGAGTGAGAGAGGAAGAAAAGCATGAGAGAACGAACTCCCAATTAGGAGGAGGCAAAGAAATATATATCAAGAGAGTAAGAGAGATCATTTTTTTTTAGGCAAGAGAGAGCTGTCGGTTTTTCCATGGAGGTGACAGAGGGAATTACTAACTCTTAGTCTTGAGAAATTAGGAATGTTCTAAATAGAGGTGATACTAATGGAGACCGAAATCTCGAGATTAGCAATTACAACAAGAAAGTGGTAAAGAGGAGATTGGAAGGAATTGCCGAAATCCCATTTTAGCTAGCAAGAGAGTCTTGGTTTCTGTGTATTGTGAGGAGAGAGACAACTTGCCAAAATTGGATGATGTGAGGAATAGAAACATTCTCCAAACATGACCCACTTTCTTAATGTATGAGAGAAAAAGAATCACACAGCATCTTGCATGGCTTTTTGCATGGCTCTGAATCACTACCATGTGTTGGACATTTCCAAATTTGATAGATGCCATTGATAGATGGCCAATTAATCTCACTCTTATGGAAAGTTTATAGATGGGCAATCCACTTCTTAAGATAATCCAAACCATCCATTTTATGGAGTGCAAAATAAATGGTCGTGCCTCTTATTCCATTCCCACAAGTTGATCCAAACCGTTCACTTAATGGGCAACTGCAAAATAGATGGGCCGTGCCCCCATAATTCATTTCCGTTGTTTGATCTCCGCCGTCCAATTGGTGAACCATAATATAATTGGTTTGTGCCCTCAAGTCATTTCTATAGAGCAATCCGAACCGTTGAATTGACTAGCCACGACATAAATCAGCCATGCTTCGCAACTCATTGCCAAAGGATGATTCGAACTGTCCGAATGGTGGGTACAAAGATGGCATAGGAGTGGGTCCCATTTGATAAATCAATTATCACTCTTAATATGGCAAGCAATTAAAGACAATGTAACAACTGGGCCCCTGATGTTTGACCCAAAACATAACAACCGAAGATATGATGGACAATTTCTTTGGCAAGGGCATGCATTGATTGAATGGGCATGTATGATGGACATATTTAGCAAGAGCTAAAATAGTCGGTGCTTTTGTATCCCACGGGGGCTGCTGTCCAAGCTTCCAAAAATGAGAGCCACACATGGGTGCAAATTGGCAAGTGGGTCCCACTTGATTACATGCTTTAGAAAATACTATTTCCAAATCCAATGGGTGTAGCTGCTGGACATTTTTAGAAAAATGCCAAAATTCGGTGGTTATGGCTAAAATAGCAAGATGCCAACTCATATAAAATCACACCTCAAGTGGGTCCCACATAGAAAGAGAAAGAGTTGCACCCAAAATTCCAAACAAAAAAAAAAAACTTTCTTGTGTGGCTGAATCCTATATGGACTAAAAATCGAAAATTCAAGGTGGGCCCCAATTGAACCGACCATGATGCGAATGAGGATGTGTAGCTCATTTTAACCCTACTGTTACTAGTGGCGCATGCCAAGGTTGCACAAGCAGTGGCCCCCACACTAATCCTCATTACACTCCCTCAGCCAGCCCCCTTTTGTTTATTAATAACTACCATTTCATATATAAAAGGGTAACCCATGGTAGAAAAGGGGTGGATATGTCAAAACTTAATTTACCCAAAGAGGGGGTGAATTTATCCAAAAGGGGATTCGGCTTAGATTGTTCCAAAATTGCAATTTTTTCGTAAAATTTCATCCTCTTAGCATATTTTCCTCTGAATTCCCCATATAATCCTGAAGCATCAGAAACAAGCAAATACCTTAGTAGTACTGCCTTAAATAACAAAAAATGCATGCTTTTCCTACCTACAATTCACACATAAATGTGTTCATCATTACTGAAGGAACTTTAAGGAGTTAAATTATAGGAGACTCATAGGGATTTTTAATCAAAATTTTTAGCAATCATTAACAAAACATAGATACTATAAAATACAAGAAAAATTGGAATAGACACTTACCTTTGAGACAAAATGAAATTTAATTTCTTGCTCCAACTTATCTCTGATTTCTCTAATCTTTTGATTCAATTCAAATTATACTTCAATAGCTTTAGATGTCTGTCTCTCTACCTTCAGCTAGGGTCTCAATGAATAATGCTCAGCTTTGAACCTCAAGATAATGATTTTTTCTTCTTTGATTTCACTTCGAGTATAATCGGTATAACAAAGGAGACATGTTACAGAGATCCTTTTCCCTCTTTATCTACCTATTCAGATCTGTTCAAAACTCTCAATTCTCCCCTAATTTTTTTAAATCTACACTCTGAGAAGGTGAGATCGGCCGGAAAAATTCGCCGGAGAAGAAGGATAGGAGGAAAACAAAATGATTTGTGAAAAGGAGTTGGAAGAAGCTCCGGTAAGGCCGATCGGAGAAGAAGCAAGGACGGGGTTAGGGTTGAGTGATGAAAACAGTAGATTCAATAAAAAAAAGAAACTAAGAAGGCTAAAGTAAGAACAAAGTGAAAAGACGTTTGCCGGAGTTTGGATCGGAGATCCCGTCGGAGAAGAAGGTGTACGGAGCTAAGGTTTGGATCGTGCAGATCTAAGATTTTGAGAAAATTAGGGTTTATATGCTTAGGCATACACAGATCTAGAGTTCTGGAGATTTCAGGTTCTAATGAGGCATTAAAACATGACGATGATAGGCTTAATGGAGCTTTGATGACCGGAATCCGATCGGATCTTGGCCGGAGAAGGAAAAGGGGATCGGCTCAGATCTAAATTCTCTCTCTCTCTCTGCGAATTTCTTTTTTTTTTAAAAAAATAAATGAGATAAAATCCATATTTACAGGTAAAAAGGGAAAATGATATTGGCACAACCACTTGATGGGCGCGCGGAATTTTGATATGGCGCACCCGCATTTTTTGTCCTATTCGGCCTAGGTTCGGCCCCATCCAGGATAATCCACCCCCCTTTTGCAAACTTGTACTACGACTTTGCTCGACTCGTTCGCTAGGCAAACGCGCTCGGATTTTGATGAAATTTCGCAGGGACCTAGCTGGGGCCTTAACCTAGCTTAGGGTGAATTTTGGGACCCTAGCTGATTAATTTGGTGGGGTTTTGCTCAAACTTAGAGGGTTTATGGCACGGTCAAAATGGGGTGTCTACACCCTCTAAGAAGATAAACAACGTTACGAATCAATTTGGGTTTGTAACATTTGACATCAAAGTAATTGATCCTACATTATGACTGCATCTTGAAAGATTTTGAATTCTGTACAAGATTATTTTTGAAAGATCAAAGCACTTGTTTTAGAATTAATGTAAGGGCATCGACGGCTTGTTGAAGGCTTGAACAAATCAACATAATAATCGAGAAGGCTTGCGCACTAAAAAAGAAACGGATAAATAAAAAAAAGGAAAGAAAAGAAGAAGAGAGAAAGAAATCAAATTGTAGAAAAGAAAAATAAAGAATAGAAAGGCATCGATGATTTTCAAGTTGTCGAAAAATTTGTCATCTCTCTTGACCTGTTCAACACTATCGAGAAGATCCTCATCCATGCGTCAGCATCCAAATCATTCCCAAAAAAAAACACAAGTGAGCTTTGATGTTCGAATCAATGTGATTGGTTTTAAAATGAAGCTGCCTCAACTTTTGTTGATGTCATGTGTAATGGTGACTAATTGGAACACAAAGAGAGGAAAAAAGGGAGGCAAAAACGGAAAAAAGAGAGTAAAGAAATTTTTTGATAAGTTCTGCAAAGCGTTCATGCGCAAGATCTCATTCCTCACCAACCAGTGCTTAATCTTCAACCTTGAGGACAAAGTTGATTTCAAGGTGGGTGGAACGTTACATTCCGAGATAGGGCCCACTTAGAGTGGAATAAATTAATTTGGTCTATTATATTAATTGTTTAGTATGGGTTAGAGAATAAGATCGGATCTCACCAGATCTGGTATATTTAATAGTTATGATGGATTAGGATACTAATTTAGAATAGGATAATCTTGATCTATCAATTTCTATGTTTATCTCCATCTCTTTCTATATTTATTTTTAAGTGCTTTATATAAGCACATGCTACTGTTAATGGAAATCAATGAAGAAACTTGTTGTAGAAAGTGTTTTTTTTCTTTCTTTTTTTGTATAGGTAAGCTGGGATCGAACCCTTGACCTTAGGGTGAAAGAACATAGTAAGCTAGAGGCTCAACCCCATAGAAAGTGTGTATTTGTGCACAAAAGAGGACTGATCCTTCGCTCAAAGTGGATCAAGATCTTCCCTCTAAGAAGATCAATCACATTATGAATCGATTTGAGTTCGTAGCACTTATTCTCCCATTATGTGTCTTCCCTCTCTATATTTGTGAAAACTATAAAGTTTAAAACTTTAAAATTTAAATTCGAATCTAATTAAAGAGGGCTTGAAGGCTTGAATGAGGGTCCTAACGGTTTGGATTGGAATCTAAGGATTAGGAGTTGGGGCTTTAAAGTTTGGGTCACTTAATGAAGATTCCAAGATTGAGGGTTACCAACTTGTTATGGCGGGCTTTGCTTAATCAGCGAGTTGCAAGGCCGATGTACAACAGCGAAGCGTTTTTTTTTTTTTTTTTTTTTTAGCTGTTTTAGCAAAGTTCTGCAATTCTTAGCTTGAAATATCCTTGGTCCGTACTTGGGGTAGACAATGCGGTCTGTAATCGGAGCACTGAAGCAGCGTGATGTAGATGTTGAATGCTTTGACAGGGTGTATGGATGCAGCTACAACAAAGTGAATGAGAACTTGAAGGGCCTAAGCAGTCCAGCCCAAAACACAATAATAGAATAATCTGAATAATTTTTAAAAGTTGGCAGTTGCAAAGTACTTTATTATTCAATATAGCACAATCGATGGAAGTGGATTGAGAACAAATAAATGTAAGCAGTGATGCAGATGGTTTTTTTTTTTTTTTTTGAAATATGCTTCAATGGATGATTCTAATTAGACAACCAATACAGGAATATGTACTTTCTATAAATTAAGCAACTAGATATGTAGTATTTCAACTTTGCAATATGCAGACAAGGATAGAAAAGAAATCAGAGAAAGAGAAATTTATGTTGATTGCTTGCAGTAGTAAGAGGATTAATCGGTAAAACATAAATAAACAGAGAGAAAAAATATTTGGTCCTTCCCTTTGGCAGAATTCGAGAGCTGCAGATTAACCAATGGAATGGCAGAGGAAGACAAAGGTGGAGGGTCTTGGCAGCCTTTGAGGAAAGAGGGGTGTTGTGTGGATCGTTCGAGGGAATGTTTGAAGGCCTTTAGACGACACCCAAGCCGCTGCCCGTGTAAATGACGAAGAAAAATATGCAAAAGAGCAGTGAAGAAATGTAGAAAGCTTGAGGAGGGAAGGAGATATAGAGTGCTTAAGAGTTTGCAGTGGGCTTTTGCCATCTAAAGACCAACAATATAGGAAAGCATGTTACATTGGAGGCATGCATATTTTATATAAACATGGCGATTATATTCCCATCAACGATGGTACTCCTCGTACTCCTCGTCATATGATTCGAAGCTCCCCATCATGCTATGCAGCTTGGGTTGATCAAGAAGTGCCTGGTGAGGATTATGCCATACTTTTGGGGGGCAAGGTGGAAACAATTGCTAGATTCACTTGAATCAACTCCTCTGTACTGTATGTGTCCAAACTTATATAATGCAAACATTTCAAGCATATAATAAATTGAACTTTAGCTGACACGTGGCACCATCACGGCTTAGAGGATTCCGCTTTACTTATATATATAGGATAAGGTAGGATTGATTCTAATTCATTGAGGACCAAAAGGTCGACCCTACGTGACTCAAGTTGCACCCCTAGTTGAATTCCACCTATGATAGATTGTACGAAGTCCATGTCTAACAACAAAAATAACATAATATTAGGTGTTAGAATTGGATTATTGGTCTCATTTTTGTAGTACATGAGATCCAAATCAAGGCCTATGATATCACGATGGTGTAAGGTAGTTAAATTGCATTATAGTGAGTAATGAAAATTAGATTCATGCAGCTCAAGTAATCTATAATATAGCCGGATGGGGGAGCTGCGAAACCCAATGCCCGCCCGTCACCTAGCAGATAAAGTATATTACATAGTCCGTTTTAGGGATTGGCGACTCCCCATTCAGCGACTTTGGCACTGGACGTTCCCAAAATGGGTACATATTATGAAAACTGCTATAGATCTGACGATTGGGATCATCCTATGGAAGTGAATTTTGGGCCACAATCTATTTACGTTGTGGCTCATCAAATGGATGGTTTGGATCACACAACGTTCTGCTCATCAAATGGACGGTTGGATCATACTATGGTGTGCCCATCGAATGGACGGTTTGGATTATACTACGTTGTGGTCCGTACAGTACTTTTTTGAATTATAATGGTCTGTTCGAGCTTACACCAACTTGCCTTTATTATTTAAGAGAGAGAGAGTGATAGAGAGGTTTTAGGGATTTCTAAGGGACTAAGGGTAATATAATGAAGGGTATAATCCGTAAGAAAAAAAATTAAAAGCTATTTTAGGCTCAAAACTGTATCATTGGTAATTATGAAAATATTGAGGGGATTCCTGTGGATATGTTTTTAACTAGGGGGTTTCTAGTAGTTTTCTCTTGATTTTTTTAGTCAGCAATTCATTCCCATGCACCTCCGATGCCAACGTGTGGGAGTCACTCTTTCTAATTTAGTTTCTTCTTCGTTGGATTACTCCTTCCTTTCTTATTCTCTTTTTGTAAGTCTATTTCCTTTTTAATTTGTTGCTATCTCTCTCAGTAGTAATTGTGAATCTCTTCTTAAAGAATGTGGGATTTTTTTCCTTAAATATACAAGGAATCCGGCCATGCTATATAAAAGGAGGTGGGGGATTTTGTTTCAATGGATTTGAGAGAGGAGTTTCATAATCTTGGGCTATGGGTTTGAAGGAAATATTTTTGCAACTTTTTCTTCTACTTTCTCTTTTTATCAATGCATGGCAATGTAGTGGAAGGAAGAGGGAGCATAAGTCTGTCCAAAGAAGAAGATTTGGAAATAGAGAAGCTAATGAAGATTATCAATAAACCAGCAGTCAAGACCATTGAGGTATCACTATGTCTTTTTGCATTAGAAAATGATATGGAACAGCTTTGTCGGGTTTCTACTTTTATGTTATCTTATTATACGTAGAAAAAACCAAATAAATATAAATTAGTGCAGATCTCTCTCTCTCTCTCTCTCTCTCTCTCTCTCTCGTTTTATGTTATCTTGCTTTGAATCTCCTACAAACTGAAACTTCTGCCCAACCCGTCATTCATTTAAAGGGATAGGAAGAAGTGAGACATTTCTCAAATTTGTCAAGGATATAAAGAATGAGAGGGAGAGAGATTTGCAGGTGCATAATGAATTGCATATCACTTCCTGTGAAACCGGATTTAGTTGCCAAAAATTGAAAGTTAAATATTAGCACCAGAATATAATTAGCAAGCAGAAAACACCTATAGTAAACGAATTTGTAGGTGGCGAATTAGTAGTGGTAAATTAAAACCAAATTAGTAGGAGAAGTCTAGTGTCCGGGATGCTACTGGCCATAAAACGATTTGCTGGCATTCCTTTCATTATAGGCATTAATTTAGAAATGAAATCCATTTCTTAAAATATCATCACTAGAATCCCTAAAAAGTCGGCATTTTTCTCTTAATATGGATCCCACAATCTTCATAGTTATGGCTTTTTTAAAGTAGAGAGCTTTTGATGTGCCACGTGTTGCTCAGTGAGAAGCGATTTTAGTAACTACGTGGCACATCTTCCGCTTGTGGTTCTGGTAGAGAAGCTGAGTCAGTGAGTCAGCTTGCATTGGACGATTCCTCCTTTCTTCTTCCACACAAACTTAGAAAAACCAGAGAGAGAGAGAGAGAGAGAGAGAGTTTATATGGTGGCCGGCCATGTATACATTTTACTATTCGGAGCTAGGATCTGGAGAAACATGGATTGTGGGTTGAATTTCTGAATGCATTCTTTCCCCTTTTCTATCAACAGAAAGAAGCGCAGAAGCACAAGTGAGAATGGTAGTACAGTAATAATTCTAAGAGCTTTTTTAAAGATGCGGGCATAACTTGGGTCCCATGAAAAGGGGCTCCTGCAAGGATTTCCTTGAGCTTATGATTTGTCTCACACAAACACACATGCATATACACATGCACATAAACATACATACACTCACATACACAACCACAACACAAACACACACACACCACCAACACCCCCCCGCGCGCGCGCACACACACATATTGTAACGTTGATACAACAAACATATTGGTAAAATGATACAAATATTGTTGGCCTTTACATTTTTTTCTTTTACTTTTTTTGCAGGATGGATATGGACAGACATTTAGTTGTGTTGATATCAACAAACAACCCGCTTTTGATCATCCCTTATTGATGAATCATAAGCTCCAGGTTTTTTTTATGTTCTTAATATTTGAAGTGATATGTTCTTTTGTTCGTTATGTATTAATTTTGAGATTTTTTTTTTGACATCACTTTGGGAAATAAAATGATTAACTATGAAAAATATGTTCTTTTCTTGGAAGAAACTAAAACCATACTTTTATTGATGGAAATTGCCTTTTATGCAGATGGGTCCAGGATCTCTTCCAAAAGTTATTAAAGATAAAAAAGCTTCATCATTAGGTATGTCTTTAAAGACAGGGCTCAAGAATGGAGGGTGCCCCTTAGGAACAGTTCCTATTAGGAGAATTAAAAAGGAAGACCTAATAAGGGCTAAATCTTCCCCAAATTTTGGGAAAGGATATGCTTCAAATGCTCAGGCCCCTGATCAAGCCAATTTTCAAGTAAGTCACATTTATTATCATCCAATGTTACTTCAAATTTAAATTTATGATGGGAGAAAAGAGTTTTTATATCGTGTATTTTGGAAAAGGATATCATTCAAATGCTACCATAGTTAATATACCGTGTAACTTTACAAATTGGAACATCTTAAAAATGTATCTGTATTTTCTTATTAGTATATGATTTAATTAGTTTGTTATAATCTGTGTTTGTTTATTGCTTCCACATAGCTGACTAACAAAAATGTGTTTATTGCTCAGTTTGCATTGCAATCTACTTCAAAAGGTGGTATTGATAAGAAGTATGGATCCAGGGCAGTCCTCAATATATGGCAGCCAAAAATTAAAGGCAACCAAAATAGTGCTTCTCTTGTTATACTTCTTGATGGGTCACCACTTGATGAAATACGCTCGATACATGCTGGATGGGTGGTAAGGTCCTTTATAAGGTCCTTGATATACGAATGCTCATAAGGTCCTTTATATATTTGGTATTTCCCTTAGGACCTGACGGCTGGTCGCACATCAGACCACCCACCTCGTGAGTGGAGACAATAGCAGTTGTCTTCATTCACGAGAGACTAGCCACGAAATGCCTTTTGCGATGAACCCTAGCAAATCGCTTAGGACCTATTTGTTTCCACATAAAATGGGCATAAATCAAATTTTGCGCCCATAAAATTTCTTGTAGAGGCCTAAGAAATGATCAATCATAGTAAAAAGGCAAGATCATATTTTGTATTTTCGTATTCTAATTTTTGAAGTTTTTCAAATCTCTAGGTAAGTAAAGGATTATATAATAACTTTCTCCCGCACCTCTCTACAGCATGGACGGTACGCTTCAACAGTCGCTTATTCTTTCTGCCATTTAAACTCATTAAATTTTTCACTAGGATGATATACTAATTTTTCCTTGGTTTACTCTGTTTACCTACAGAATGATGGTCATAGAAGAACGGGCTGCTATGATCTTCTCTGCCCAGGTTTTGTACAAGTTTCCAAAGACTTACCAGTAGGCATCGGTTTTTCCCCAACTTCGGTCTACAATGGAACCCAGCACTACATGATCGTCATTGTGCACAAGGTAATTCCGAATCCCTTAACCTTGAATTGAAAAGCATACATTTTATTTTCATGAAAATGGAAATTATACATAAAGCTATATTTGTTACATCATGGAAGTCATATTTTGCAAAAGAAAAATATGAAAATGGAAAAGCAATAACTAAAACAGATTTTACAGCATAATAAAGTTAAAATCAAGGTGTTAAATTTCAGTTTCGGAAAGTGTTTCGGCCCTCACCGAAATCGAAATTTTCAGCCAAAATTTCGGAAATCCGGAAATTTCAGGCGAAATCCACGAAACCAAATGAAATAATATTTTATTTCTTTGAAAATTTTGGCTGAATTTTCGGGAAAGTATTAAATAATTAAAAAAAATCTAGATTTTTGGCTGAAATTCCTTAAATTTAGGCTATTTAGGGGAAAACGAAATTTCTATCAAAATTCGGACTTTTCTATCAAAATTTGAAATTTCTAACGAAATATTGTAACGTTTCAGGTATCTACAATTTCAGTTTCGGAGTAGACCAAAATCTGAAATTTTGGATTTTGGTCGAAATTTAAAACCTTGGTTTAAGTGAGTTGCGGCTTGTGAATCATTCCTTCTAAATTCATGTGCTAATTTTTTTGTTTTAATTATTTTAAGATTTTTTATTTTATTGTAGGATCCAGTGAATCAAGATTGGTGGTTATTCTATGGCGATGATCGTAAGCCGGTGGGCTATTGGCCAAAGGCCCTCTTTAATTCTACATTCGCTGACCATGCTAATATTCTTCAATGGGGAGGGATTGTATATAATGCCGGTATTAAACCTTGGCCTGAGATGGGGAGTGGTCATATGCCATCTAAAGACCAACAATATAGGAAAGCATGTTACATTGGAGGCATGCATATTTTATATAAACAAGGCGATTATATTCCCATCAACGACGGTTCTCCTCGTCATATGATTCGAAGCTCCCCATCATGCTATGCAGCTTGGGTTGATCAACAAGTGCCTGGTGAGGATTATGCCATACTTTTGGGGGGACCTGGTGGAAACAATTGCTAGATTCACTTGAATCAACTCCTCTGTAGGACTGTATGTGTCCAAACTTATATAATGCAAACATTTCAAGTATATAATAAATTGAACTTTAGCTGACACGTGGCACCATCACGGCTTAGAGGATTCCGCTTTACTTTTATATATATAGGATAAGGTAGGATTGATTCCAATTCATTGAGGACCAAAAGGTCGACCCTACGTGACTCAAGTTGCACCCCTAGTTGAATTCCACCTATGATAGATTGTACAAAGTCCATGTCTAACAACAAAAATAACATAATATTAGGTGTTAGAATTGGATTATTGGTCTCATTTTTGTAGTACATGAGATCCAAATCAAGGCCTATGATATCACGATGCTGTAAGGTAGTTAAATTGCATTATAGTGAGTAATGAAAATTAGATTCACACAACTCAAGTAATCCATAATATAGCCGGATGGGGGAGCTGCGAAACCCAATGCCCGCCCGTCACCTAGCAGATAAAGTATATTACGTAGTCCGTTTTAGGGATTGGCGACTCCCCATTCAACGACTTTGGCACTGGACGTTCCCAAAATGGGTACTATCGGGTCGGGTGAATTTCCACGTGGCCGTGAACAGTGAAACCCCATGCATCCTGCTATATTATAATAGATGCGCTTGAGCGCACAATCATTTTCCTCTCTCTCTCTCTCTATATATATATATATATATATATATATATATATATAGAGAGAGAGAGAGAGAGAGAGAGAGTGAGAGTGGGGTAAAAAACAAGAGAGAAATTATATGGTTGCCGGCTGTGCATGCACGTGCACCCAAAAATAGTGAACCCCATATTGTTCGGACAACCCAAACCATTCATTTGTTGGGCCACACGTGATACGTGGATAGGGTGTGCCCCAAAAATCTTCTCTGTAGGATGATTCTAATACTCGGATTTGTGGAGGATTAAAATTGACAGCATGGTATAGAAATCTTCACAGGGTAGTATGATCAAACCATCCATTTGATGAGCACGCCATTGTATGATCCAACCATCCATTTAATGGGCCACAATGTAAATAGGATGTGGCCCAAAAATCATTTCCATTAGATAATCCCAACCCTCTGATCTATAGAGGAACTGCATATTATGAAAACTGCTATAGATCTGACGATTGGGATCATCCTATGGAAGTGAATTTTGGGCCACAATCTATTTACGTTGTGGCTCATCAAATGGATGGTTTGGATCACACAACGTTGTGCCCATCAAATGGACGGTTGGATCATACTATGGTGTGCCCATCGAATGGACGGTTTGGATTATACTACGTTGTGGTCCGTACAGTACTTTTTTGAATAATAATGGTCTGTTCGAGCTTACACCAACTTGCCTTTATTATTTAAGAGAGAGAGAGAGAGAGAGAGAGAGAGAGAGAGAGAGAGAGAGTGATAGAGAGGTTTTAGGGATTTCTAAGGGACTAAGGGTAATATAATGAAGGGTATAATCCGTAAGAAAAAAATTAAAAGCTATTTTAGGCTCAAAACTGTATCATTGGTTATTATGAAAATATTGAGGGGATTCTTGTAGATATGTTTTTAACTAGGGACTTTCTAGTAGTTTTCTCTTGATTTTTTAAGTCGGCAATTCATTCCCATGCACCTCCGATGCCAATGTATTGGAGTCACTCTTTCTAATTTAGTTTCTTCTTCGTTGGATTACTCCTTCCTTTCTTATTCTCTTTTAGTAAGTCTATTTCCTTTTTAATTTGTTGCTATCTCTCTCAGTAGTAATTGTGAATCTCTTCTTAAAGAATGTGGGATTTTTTTTCCTTAAATATACAAGGAATCCATGCTATATAAAAGGAGGTGGGGGATTTTGTTTCAATGGATTTGAGAGAGGAGTTTCATAATCTTGGGCTATGGGTTTGAAGGAAATATTTTTGCTACTTTTTCTACTACTTTCTCTTTCTATCAATGGCAATGTAGTGGAAGGAAGAGGGAGCATAAGTCTGTCCAAAGAAGAAGATTTGGAGATAGAGAGGCTACTGAAGAATATCAATAAACCAGCAGTCAAGACCATTGAGGTATCACTGTCTTTTTGCATTAGAAAATGATATGGAACAGCTTTGTCGGGTTTCTACGTTTATGTTATCTTATTATACGTAGAAAAAACCAAATAAATACAACTTAGTGCAGATCTCTCTCTCTCTCTCTCTCTCTCTCTCTCTCAGAGAGAGAGAGAGAGAGAGAGAGAGAGAGAAAGAGAGAGAGAGATAAGAAACTCTGAGAGAGAGAGAGAGAGAGAGAGAGAGAGAGAGAGAGGTAAGAAACCCGTGATGCAAGGGCATACAGGAAAAAGTAAGAAAATTCAAAGAAATAAAAGATTATTATATAAAAAATTGACCGAAAACTTAGCGGATATGAAAAATGAGAGAAGATATCAGTCTCTTGACTGATATGAACCATTCCTCTAATATATCTTGCTTTGAATCTCCTACAAACTAAAAATTCTGCCCAACCCGTCATTCATTTAAAGGGATAGGATATGAAGAATGAGAGGGAGATAGATTTGCAGAGAAAGATTTGCAGCTGAATAATGAATTTCATATCACTTCCTGTGAAACCGGATTTAGTTGCCAAGAATTGAAAGTTACTGTAAAGTTAAATATTAGCACCAGAATGTATCGGTTAAAGGAAGTCTAGTGTCCGGGACGCTATTGGCCATAAAACGATTTGGTCGCATTCCTTTCATTAATTACTATTAATATATAGGCATTAATTTAGAAATGAAATCCATTTGTCAAAGAGGTTTAATGCAGAGAGAGAGAGAGAGAGAGAGAGAGAGAGAGAGAGAGAGAGAGAGAGTTTAGGTGAAGAGTATGGTAAAAAAAGAGAAATTGTATGGTTGCCGGCCGTGCATGCACGTGCAGCCCAAAAACAGTGGACCCCAAACCAAACCAAACCATTCATTTGCTGGGCCATAGTGCGCCCCGAAAATCTTCTCTGTAGAATGATTCTAACCCTCGGATTTGTGGATAATTAAAATTGACAGCATGGTATAGAAATCTTCACAGGGTTTGAATCACATCACCCATTACAATGTGGGGCCCACTATTAGAGGGTTAGGATCATCCCATGGAGACGTCCTTCCCGAGAGAGAGAGAGAGAGAGAGAGAGAGAGAGAGAGAGAGAGTATATGGTGGCCGGCCATGTATGCACGTGCATCTCAAAATTACTGTGGGCCCAAATTAACCAGATTAAATAATACCCCCTGACCTAATTAAAGGAGACCCATCACAGACAAATCTTTGAACAATAGCTAAACGAAAACCCTAAATACCATCCTTTTTTTCTATCTCCCCAAATGGATCTGCATGAAAAGCCATCCAGAAAATAACAATATGAAAAGCAAATGCCGCTTATTACTTTCAAAATATGAAAACAATTTATAGACCTGTGGGTAAGTTCTAATACATGCAATTTTAGAATTGATACTGTGGATAATCTGCAGCCCATCTTGCATTCCATGTTTTCATGGGATCGGGCCCAACATTTTGCACCCATGAATATCATGGGTCTATATTAATCCCATTTTTTATTAGTTTTCTTGGATAATATTAGGTGTTTGATTTTATAGTAAATTTTTTATTAGTTTTCTTGGATAATATTAGGAGTTTGATTTCATAGGAAAAATTGCATAAATTACTCCAGTTCCATGAATACATCTGAGGTATGGATTGTTGCATGAAAATGTCCATTGAACATTATGTGATACTCTAGCCTAATTTTATATCACTATTGGGTGGCTCTAATTATTTTGCACTTCATGTTCTCATGGGAAGGGGCCCAACATTTTACACCCACGCATAGCATGGGCCTGAAATACTAGTAATAGATATATGGGAAGTGATATTTACGCCCCTTTTGATCACAAGGGACACCTAACGCCAGCGTACGGGGCAATCAAGCCCACTGGATTTTTCTGACATCAAGTACATTAGCCCCCCTTTAGTCATCGATACACTGGTGCTAGGTGTCCCTAGTGACAAAAAGGGGGTAAATGTCACCTCTCTCTCTCTCTCTCTCTCTCTCTCTATATATATATATATATATATATATATATATATATATATATATATATATATACATATAGGGAATTGCTAGCATATATCGCAAAAGGGTTTTTGCGGGTGGTCTGTTGCACATCAGACCAGCCACCTCGTTAATGGAGGTGGCTCTCCATTTACCACATATGGGTCGTATTGTCAGTTCAAAATAGGTAGGAAAGCAAGAATGATAATCGCTCGAATTGACTTGATGTCATGTCAATTCGAAAAATAAAACTATATGTTTTACTATTCGGAGCTAGGATATGGAGAAACAGGGACTGTGGGTTGAATTTCTGAATGCATTCTTTCCCCTTTTCTATCAACAGAAAAAAAGCGCAGAAGCACAGGTGAGAATTGTAGTACATTAATAATTCTAAGAGTTTTTTAAACATGTGGGCATAATTTGGGTCCCATGAAAAGGGGCTCCTGCAAGGATTTCCTTGAGCTTATGATTTGTCTCACACAAAAAACGCATGCATATACACATGCACATAAA
>NW_027519223.1:0-5000 GCF_043159265.1 Tasmannia lanceolata
GGAGGAGTCAAAAAATACTATGATGGTTCCGTTGCTTTATATATTTATCTCGTCTGTGATTCAGCAATCCCAAAGTTTCTTTATGATCCGATCAAATAAGGAAAAAATGATCTTTTTTTTTTTTCATTTTCGTACTCTTTCATAACATAAATATCGGAAAGAGGCTTCTGGTGTGAAAGCAAAAAAAAGGTTTGTGACGCTGAAATGGACCCCCGATACATAAGATCAAATCGTAAATAACCTTTGTTTCATACTACTATCTCGATATATAATCTCATGTTATGTTATGAAAAAAAAATAATAGTTTGCTCATATCGAACTCGAAGTGCCATGCTATTATTACTTATTATTCATATTCCATATGGCGAAGGCATAGTCTTCTTTTTTTTTTCTCAAATAAAAAAAAACTCATTGGCGCCAAGCGTGAGGGAATGCTAGACGTTTGGTAATTTCTCCTCCGACTAGGAGAAAAGATCCCATTGAAGCGGCTAATCCCATGCATATTGTATGTATGTCTGGTGGCACAAATTGCATAGTATCATAAATAGCTATTCCTGGTATTACCCATCCGCCGGGAGAGTTTATAAACAAATACAGATCCCTGGTATCATCCTCTATACTGAGATATACCATGAGACCAACAAGTTGATTCGAGATCTCGCTATCAACCTCTTGTCCTAAAAAAAGTAATCTTTCTCGATGAAGTCGGTTGATTAGGACAAAATTGTATCCCTTAGGAACCGCACACGCACCTTTGGATGCATACGGTTCAAAAAATCAAAATTGCGAAAAAAAAAAAAGAATTCATTGAACTTATCGAACTAACCCCTCATTGATGTATTCTTTCATCGAGATCCAAATCACGATGTAATTTTCTTGTTCCTAAATGGGCCTCTTCAATTCTTTTAGGTTTATGCTCTACTCCGGGTAAAGATCTGCCCGAATTCTATTTGCACATATAGGACAAATGATCACAGTACCGCTTCTTTTTGTTCCGACTTCTTTTTTTTTTTCAATTCGTTTTCATGTTCATGCCTTCCGCCAAATATTCGACTAATCATATTATTCCATTAATTGGTAGTTTTAGAGGTATAAATAGGGATCATTTATGATACGAGTAGTAATCATACATAGATTACCAATTTGGTATTTTTTGAACGGAGCCTGGATACTTCATTTTATTGGTCCAAGCCAACCATAAATTCTTCTAATTGAGAATATTGATCCCCAACCAACAAATAAATTGATCTAATTGCATTGCACTTCACGCTCCGAATTGAATTATTGATGGTTTAATCAATCTTTCTTGGGTGAAACAGAGGATATCTCGATCGGGGGAGAGAACGGGGAAATCCCATATGACCCAATATGTCTGACAAGTCGCACTATACGTCAACCCAAACTGCATCTTCCTCTCCAGGACTCCGAAAAGGTACTTTTGGAACACCAATAGGCATAAAATGAAAGAAAAATTAAGTACTCTATTTCACTTTGATGTGGAAACGTAACAATGGGTTTATTGTCTTCATAATATTGTCGTTTATCGTATTTTATCCATAGATTGGAAGGTTCATGGAGAAGACGGGTTGAATAAAGGAAAATTCGTACAAATGGATCGTTCGAAGGATGAACAAGTATCTATGCATTCGCTCACAAAAATAGGATCAATCCCCCCATTGCGTATTGGTACTTATCGAGTATAGAATAGATCTGCTTCTCTTTGTTCCTACGAACAGAATTGTTAAATTATTACCAATGGAACGGAATAAATATTAACTCTTGCTTTGAGATAATCCACTGAAAAGGCGAGGTCCATAGCATCAATCAGTCTTTTCCAATGTGATAAAGTTACATAGTGTCTATTTTTTCTTTGATAAAATAAGGGGTATTTCCATGGGTTTGCCTTGGTATCGTGTTCATACCGTCGTATTGAATGATCCCGGTCGGTTACTTTCTGTCCATATAATGCATACAGCTCTAGTTTCTGGTTGGGCCGGTTCGATGGCTCTATACGAATTAGCCGTTTTTGATCCCTCTGATCCCGTCCTTGATCCAATGTGGAGACAAGGTATGTTCGTTATACCCTTCATGACTCGTTTAGGGATAACCAATTCATGGGGTGGTTGGAGTATCACAGGAGGAACTATAACGAATCCGGGTATTTGGAGTTACGAAGGTGTGGCTGGGGCACATATTGTGTTTTCTGGCTTGTGCTTCTTAGCAGCCATCTGGCATTGGGTGTATTGGGACCTAGAAATATTCTGTGATGAACGTACGGGAAAACCCTCTTTGGATTTGCCCAAGATCTTTGGAATTCATTTATTTCTCTCAGGGGTGGCTTGCTTTGGGTTTGGCGCATTTCATGTAACAGGCTTGTATGGTCCTGGAATATGGGTGTCCGATCCTTATGGTCTAACCGGAAAAGTACAATCTGTAAATCCAGCGTGGGGCGCAGAAGGTTTTGATCCTTTTGTTCCGGGAGGAATAGCCTCTCATCATATTGCAGCGGGGACATTGGGGATATTGGCGGGACTATTCCATCTTAGTGTCCGCCCGCCCCAACGTTTATACAAAGGATTACGTATGGGCAATATTGAAACTGTACTTTCTAGTAGTATCGCTGCTGTCTTTTTTGCAGCTTTCGTCGTTGCTGGAACTATGTGGTATGGTTCAGCAACTACTCCCATAGAATTATTTGGTCCCACTCGTTATCAGTGGGATCAGGGATACTTCCAGCAAGAAATATATCGAAGAGTTGGAGCCGGGCTAGCCGAAAATCTGAGTTTATCGGAAGCTTGGTCTAAAATTCCCGAAAAATTAGCTTTTTATGATTACATCGGTAATAATCCGGCGAAGGGGGGATTATTCAGAGCAGGCTCAATGGACAATGGGGATGGAATAGCTGTTGGATGGTTAGGACACCCCATCTTTAGAGATAAAGAGGGGCATGAGCTTTTTGTACGTCGTATGCCTACTTTTTTTGAAACATTTCCGGTGGTTTTGGTAGACGGAGACGGAATTGTGAGAGCGGATGTTCCTTTTAGAAGGGCAGAATCGAAGTATAGTGTCGAACAAGTAGGTGTAACTGTTGAGTTCTATGGTGGCGAACTCAATGGGGTCAGTTATGGCGATCCTGCTACTGTGAAAAAATATGCTAGACGTGCCCAATTGGGTGAAATTTTTGAATTAGATCGTGCTACTTTGAAATCCGATGGTGTTTTTCGTAGCAGTCCAAGGGGTTGGTTTACTTTTGGACATGCTACGTTTGCTTTGCTCTTCTTTTTCGGACACATTTGGCATGGGGCTAGAACCTTGTTCAGAGATGTTTTTGCTGGTATTGACCCTGATTTGGATGCTCAAGTGGAATTTGGAACATTCCAAAAACTTGGAGATCCAACTACAAGGCGACAAGTAGTCTGATACAACATTACTCTAGCGTCTTTTGCCTCTATTTGATTTTTTTTTGATTTGACATAAGGTTAGGGTACCGTAGAAATCTTGATTTTAATCATCGCCTTTTCTTTGACTCTTGCCCTTTCTTTACTTTATCTGGGAAATGTTCCCAAATGCACAGGTGTGGAAGCTATAATTGTAAACCACGATCGAATCCATGGAAGCATTGGTTTATACATTCCTGTTAGTCTCGACTCTAGGGATAATTTTTTTCGCTATCTTTTTTCGAGAACCACCTAAGGTTCCGACAAAAAGGATGAAATGATTTTTTATTATCTCAATTGAAGTAATGAGCCTCCCAATACAATATGGGAGGTTCATTATTTCAACTAGTCCCCGTGCTCCTCGAATGGATCTCTTAGTTGTTGAGAGGGTTGCCCAAAAGCGGTATATAAGGCGTACCCAGTAAAGCTTACAAGTGAACCAGATATGGAGATGGCGACTAGGGTTGCTGTTTCCATTATTAGATAATTTCAAGACCACGACGGATCTACGCTACGAGAAGATCGTTTATTTACAACGGAATAGTATACAAAGTCAACAGATCTCAACCAATGCAATAGGATTTATGGCTACACAAACCATTGAGGGTAGTTCTAGATCTAGGCCAAGACGAACTATTACAGGGAATTTATTGAAACCATTGAATTCGGAATATGGTAAAGTAGCCCCTGGATGGGGAACTACTCCTTTGATGGGTGTCGCAATGGCTCTGTTTGCGATATTCCTATCTATTATTTTGGAGATTTATAATTCTTCCGTTTTACTGGATGGAATTTCAATGAGTTAGGTCCATAAGAACCATGAAGTCCTAGTTTTCAATCAAAAATGAATTACTTAGGGATCAGATTTCTAGGCTATTCCGGTAGTTCGACCGTGGAATTCCGTTGTTTCGGTATTTCCGGAATATGAGTGTGTGACTTGTTATAATTGATCCTATTGATAGTACAGAGAATGGGTCTGTCATCTCGATCGAGATGGTTCTGCCTCGTCAGATATTCATTCTAGTATCTGAAGCACGGAATATAATCAAGAAATATTTGAACTATGATTCATACCTACTATTCAGACCTCGCGACCGGACTCCAAAAAATGAGAGGTATTTCATAAATTGAACGATTTTTCTTCCTTCAGAATCATGCTTTTTTGACCGAAGGACAAATGTTTCTCTGGATTTTTAGTCATTACATCCATTCATTGAATAAGTGATGATCAAATGGTTCTTACTCAGAGAACCTTTGGGCTTAGCTTGGGGGCTTTATTGAATCATCGTGGTTCTAGTATGAATCTGAGGTTTCAATCGATTCATAGGGTCTCAACAAGAGAATTCCTATCAATAGGAAACAAAACAATAGTAAATCCGCATTACGCACAAACAAAAACAAGAAATCAAATAACAAATAAATAAAATAGGGGAAGAGAAGATTCAAGAGGCCTATAACGATCACCATAAAGACAGATGAGCCAACTTGATATTTTGGCATTATCATCACAAAGAAGAGATTTCGGATTTGGGTTCCTTCGTATCTTCAGGGATGATTGAATCA
>NW_027519223.1:7500-12500 GCF_043159265.1 Tasmannia lanceolata
TACATCTTCTATGCGCAAATGTTCAATTCTCATAAGATCTTCTTGACTCTTACTCAAAAGGTCCAATAATGTATGTATATTGGACCTTTTGAGACAATTATAGGTTCTGGGAGGCAATTCTGATTGGTCAATAAAAATACATTCCAATGCAATTCCTTTTTTGTTTTTCTTTAGATTAGCCAATTTATCCTGAAAGGTAAAAAAAGGTACAGTACCCCTGTTTAGATTGTTTAGATTGTCCTCTAAATTTATGTCCTCTTCCTCCCCATGTAGAAAAGGAATAAATAAATCAATCAAATTACGGGAAGCTTCGTGAAGTGCTTCTTTAGGAGTTAAACTTCCATTCGTCCATATTTCTAGAAAAAGTATCTCTTGTTTCTCATTCCCATTCCCATAAGAATGAATACTATGATTCGCATTTCGAACAGGCATGGATACAGCCTCTATAGGATAACTTCCATCTTGATCGTTATTTGGGGTTTTCATACGATATCCGCGATCCCTCTCGATTTGTAATCCAATACACAAATCAATTGGTTCTGTCAGGCTAGCTATATGCTGTGTAGTATCAACCATTTTCACAGAAGGTGGCGAGATGATATCTTGAGCAGTTACGCATCTCGGACCCCTGACGAAAATAGATGCGTCGCAAGTTCCATACAGATTACTTCTCAATACAATTTCTTTCAAATTCATGAAAATTTCATGTACTGATTCTTCAATACCGACTATCGTAGAATATTCATGTGGTATCTTATCAGATTTTGCGCGTGTGATACATGTTCCTTCTATTTCTCCAAGTAAAGCCCTTCGCATAGCGATACCTATCATATCTGCTTGACCTTTCATAAGCGGGGACAGAATGAAACGTCCATAGGAAAGGCGCTTACTGTCTGTTCTTGATTCAACACACTTCCACTGTAGTGTCCGAGTGGATACTGCTACTTCCTCTCGAACCATACTAATATTATTGATCAGATCATTGAATCATTTATTTCTCTTGAAATCAGTTCAATTCTTATTTCTACACACGCCTTTTTTTAGGAGGTCTACATCCATTATGTGGCATAGGGGTTACGTCACGTACGAAACTTAATAGTATACCACTTCTGCGAATGGCTCGTAATGCTGCATCTCTTCCGAGACCAGGACCCTTTATCATGACTTCTGCTCGTTGCATACCCTGATCCACTACTGTACGAATAGCATTTCCTGCTGCGGTTTGAGCAGCAAATGGTGTCCCTCTTCTTGTGCCTCTGAATCCACAAGTACCAGCGGAGGACCAAGAAACCACCCGACCTCGCATATCCGTAACAGTTACAATGGTATTGTTGAAACTCGCTTGAACATGAATAACTCCTTTTGGTATTCTACGTCCATTCTTACGTGAACTAATACGCCCATTCCTACGCGAACCAATTCTTGGTATAGGTTTTGTCATATTTTAGCATCTCATAAATATGAGTCAGAGATATACGGATATATCCATTTCATGTCAAAACAGATCCTTTATTTGTACAACGGGTCCCTTACTTTAGAAAGGCCCTTTTTAGAAAGATTACCCTTGTCTCTGTTTATGTCTCGGATTGAAACAAATTACTATAATTCGTCCTCGCCTACGGATCAGTCGACATTTTTCGCAAATTTTACGAACAGAAGCCCTTATTTTCATATTTGTCATTCCTTAATTCCGAATCTACTCTTTTGAAGAAAATAAGTCTCTTGAAATTTTGAACCTCGAATTGTATCCCCATGGAAGAAATGTTTAAAAAGTCACCTAATCGTTCGAACCTTTGTTGCGAAGTCTATAAATTATACGTCCCTTGGTTGAATCATAACGACTTACTTCGATTTTGACTCTATCTCCTGGTAGTATCCGTATAAAACTACGTCGGATCCTCCCCGAAACATAACCTAGAATCAGATCTTCATTATCTAAACGAACCCGGAACATACCATTTGGAAGTGATTCAGTAATTAAACCTTCATGAATCAATTTTTGTTCTTTCATTTCAGGTAACCCCCTTGAAGTATCAACTAATGGAGGAGGAGTGATATTAGACAACCTGCCTTTTCTCTCTTTTTCACAAATCGAAAGTTACGGATCAAATTCGGATATTCAGAAGGATCACCATATATAACATAAAATTTCTCCTCCAATTCTTTTTAGTCGAGCTTCTCGATCTGTCATTATACCTCGAGAAGTAGAAAGAATTACAATACCTATTCCACCTAAAATCCTAGGAATTCGTTTATAGTTGGAATAGATTCGTAGACCGGGTCGGCTGATACACTTTAAAATATTTCTATATGTTCCTTTCTGATTCCTTCTATGTCGCAGGGTTAAAACCAAGAAATATTTCTTGTTTTCTCGATGTTTCCTAACATTTTCAATAAAACCTTCTCGTAGAAGTATTTTAATAATGTTTTCGGTTATATTAGTAGATGCTATTCGAGCTGTTCTTTTTTTATCCATGTCAGCATTTCTTATAGAAGTTATTATATCGGCAATAGTGTCCTTACTCATGACGAACTATAATTATTAGGGCTTCCCCATTTTGATATAATCAACATGTTCTGTTTTTTTTTTTTCTTGATTTTCATTTTCACTTTCAATTTTTTTTTTTATGAATTATTAAAGGTATATGCATAAGACACAATCTACTAATGGATTTGATCTACTTCAGATACCCTACTATATAATGGTCTCATCTACTAGTCTTTATAATACCTCAGGAGCTAATGAGACTATTTTAGTGAAATTCAACTGTCTCAATTCCCGAGCGATCGCGCCAAAAACTCGAGTTCCTTTTGGATTTCCTTCTTGATCAATGACAACCGCTGCATTGTCATCATATCGTATTATCATACCGTTGTCACGTTTGAGTTCTTTACATGTACGTACAATTACAGCTCTGATCACTTCTGATCTTTCGAGAGGCATATTGGGTACTGCTTCTTTGATTACAGCAACAATAACATCACCGATATGAGCATATCGGCGATTACTAGCTCCGATTATTCGAATACACATCAATTCTCGAGCCCCGCTGTTGTCCGCTACATTCAAATGGGTCTGAGGTTGAATCATATCATTTTTTTTTTTTTGAATCTCTTATTTCAATGCAAAGGGCGAAGGAAAAAAGAAAGAAATATTGTCTGTCCAGAAATAAATAAATCTGCAATTGTATTTTTCATCAAAAATACTCCTTTCTTTTGGTTTCACATCCCTATCCCACAATAACGAATTGAGTTCGTATAGGCATTTTGCACGCAGCTATTGAAATAGCTGCTCTGGCTACAGTTTCTGAGACTCCGCCCATTTCATAAAGTATTCGACCCGGTTTAACGACGGATACCCAATATTCGGGGGATCCCTTACCCGAACCCATACGTGTTTCTGTGGGTCTGACTGTAACGGGTTTGTCGGGAAATATACGTACCCAGATTTTTCCACCACGACGCGCATATCGTGTCATTGCTCGTCGCCCTGCTTCTATTTGTCTAGATGTGATCCAAGCGGGTTCAAGTGCCTGAAGAGCGTATCTACCGAAACAAATACGATTGCCTCGATAAGATATTCCCTTCATTCTTCCTCTATGTTGTTTACGGAATCTGGTTCTTTTGGGGTTATAGTTGATGGTTGTTTCTCAACCCCATCTCTACTGCAGAACCGGACATGAGAGTTTCGTCTCATCCAGCTCCTCGCGAATGAAACGATTCAATAATATTACAAATACACATGTATTTAATGAATAATACACTGAATCATGGGATTTCTTGATAGTTAATCCATCATGTAGGAATCTGTATATCTTGTATATACAGCAGCTAGACGTATCTTTCTATTTCGATTTATAATTTATAGGACGTATATTTCTATTTATGGATAATGAATGCCTTTCTTTTTATAACGAATCCTTCTTTTGGCCTTTACTGAATGGAATCGCCCAAAATTTTGCAATCCAATAAGGAAAGGTTCGCGGGCGAATATTGACTCTTTAAAATCTGCTTCATTCGTAGGGTCAACCCATGACCTTTCAGAATAAATAAAAGGGTTCTTGGTTGGTTTCGCCATCCCACCCAATGAATCATTAGGATTCGTTTTTAATAGAATCTTGTGCAGTCACAGGTTCCGTCGTTCCCATAGCTTCTCCATTAATGGTTAGGTCTGAACTCTACAGTGGAGCTCCCAATTTCATTTGTTCCCGAGTCAATCTCCTCAGTCTCTATTGACTCGAGGCTCTTTATTATTTTCATTTTTCCTATGAACCGGATTCATCTACTTATAAACGAATCCGTATTGATGCTTTATCACGCTGCCTTTTATGAGATGATTCATAGACCATACATATTGGAATCATATAGCATTGATTGATATTCTCCTCCTTTCTTTCTCTCACCCCTCCTTTTACCCATATCCCTCTATTTTCGCTTTACAAACCATAATCAGATTTTTTTTTCCTTTATGAAAAAAAAAAAAACGATTTCAGTTGCTACAACTATATGATCAACACATCATATAGTGACTGCTTTCTTGGATCTCGATAATACGAAGCAATGAGCTGGTTATTAGTTCTCTAGTTATTAGTTATGGGCTGGTCCATTGTTTTTTTTTTTTTTGAATCCAACTCTAAAGAAAAAACCAACGAGTCACACACTAAGCATAGCAATTCTACCAAATGATCAATCGAATTTTTATTCAACCCTATATAATTATAATTAATAATTAGAAATAATTAATAATTCTAATTAGAATTGTTCATTTTTGATTGAAGGGAAAAAGAATGAATGAAAGAGTTTGTCATTTTTTGTTCTATCGCAGTATAGAATGGGAAGGAAAGACCCATTATTGCTCATCTACAAATATCCAAATTTTGATGCCTAATACCCCATAGATAGTTCGAACTGTATAGGAACAATGATCAATTTTAGCTCGAATGGTTTGTAGGGGAACCCTACCTTCTCTGATCCATTCGACACGTGCAATTTCTTTTCCG
>NW_027519224.1:27500-33339 GCF_043159265.1 Tasmannia lanceolata
CGAGTGAATGGAAAGGAAAAACTTAAAGATAAAGATAAAGAGGAATTCTATTTTTGGTTTGAAAAACCTTTATCGACTCAAATTTTCGACTATAAACGATGGAATCGTCCATTGCGCTATATAAAAAACGATCGATTGAAAAATTCTGTACGAACAGAAATGTCACAATATTTTTTTTCCACATGTCCAAGTAGTGGAAAAAAAAGAATATCTTTTACATTTCCGCCTAGTTTTTCGACTTTTTGGAAAATGATACAAAGGAATATTTCTTTGTGCACGACAGAAAAACTATCCCCCAAAGATCTGTATAATCATTGGGTTTATACTAATGAACAAAAAAGGCACAACTTGAGCAATGAATTCAGAAATCGAATGGAAGCTCTAGACAAGGGATCTCTTGCTCTAGATGTACTCGAAAAAAGGATAAGATTGTGCAATGATGAGAATGAACAAGAATGCTTGCCTAGAGTGTATGATCCTTTTTTAAATGGACCATATCGTGGAACAATAAAAAAAGGATATTCACGTCCAATCGTGGATGATTCAATCATTTCGACAGAGGATTCCATAGGAATGGTTTGGATAAATAGGATTCATGGTATCCTCCCCAATCTTTCTGATTACCAAGAATTTGAAGATAAAATGGATGCATTTAATGAAGAATTAGTATCGCCAGACATTGATCATTCCTTGAACTCAATCAGTGAATTAGCTGAAGAATCAAGACCTAGTTTGAATTTGAAAGGACTTACTTTATTGGACGAACAAAGAAGACTTGACTCAGAAAATAAAATGAAACGTTTGAAATTTCTATTCGATGCAGTTAAAACTGATCCAAACGATCAAACTATTAGAAATAAATCCATTGGAATAAAGGAAATCGGTAAAAAGGTTCCTCGATGGTCATATAAATTGACCGACGATTTGAAAGAACAAGAGGCGGAAAATGAGGAAGGATCGACGGAGGATCCTGGTATTCGTTCAAGAAAAGCCAAACGTGTGGTAATTTATACTGATAACGATCAGAATATCAATACTCATACTAGTACTAATACTAATAATGATAGTGATCAAGCGGAAGAAGTGGCTTTGATACGTTACTCACAACAATCGGATTTTCGTCGGGATCTAATCAAAGGATCCATGCGCGCTCAAAGACGTAAAACAGTGACTTGGGAAATGTTTCAAACAAATGTGCATTCCCCGCTTTTTTTGGACAGAATAGACAAAACATTTTTTTTCTCTTTTGATATCTCTGGAATGATTAATCCACTTTTTAGGAATTGGATAGGAAAGGATCCGCAACTCAAAACCTCAGATTCTGAGGAGGAAGAGGCAAAAGAAAAAGAGAAAAAAAAGAAAGAGCAAAAAGAGGAGAATGAACGGATAGCAATATCAGAAACTTGGGATACTATTATATTTGCTCAAGCAATAAGAGGTTCTATGTTAGTAACCCAATCGATTCTTAGAAAATACATCATATTGCCTTCATTGATAATAGCTAAAAATCTTGGCCGTATGTTATTATTTCAATTTCCCGAGTGGTACGAGGATTTGAAGGAGTGGAATAAAGAAATGCATGTTAAATGCACCTATAATGGTGTTCAATTATCAGAAACAGAATTTCCGAAAAACTGGTTAACAGATGGGATTCAGATAAAGATCTTATTTCCTTTCTGTCTGAAACCTTGGCGGGGATCTAAACTACAATTTCATCATAGAGATCCAATGAAAAACAAAGGAAAAATAGAAAATTTTTGTTTTTTAACGGTCTGGGGAATGGAAACTGAATTACCTTTTGGTTCTCCACGAAAAGAACCTTCTTTTTTTGAACCCATTTTTAAAGAACTCGAAAAAAAAACGAGAAAAGTTCAAAAAAAATATTTTCGAGTTTTCAGAATTTTAAAAGAAAGAACAAAATGTTGTCTAAAGGTCTCAAAAGAAAAAATAAGATGGGTTATCAAAATAGTTCTATTTATAAAAAGAATAATGAAAGAGCTTACAAAAGTGAACTCAATTTTATTATTTGGGTTGAGGAAAGGCTATCAACCGAGTGAAACTGGAAAAGATTTCATAATCAGTAATAAGATTACTCACGACTCGACTATTCAAATTAGATCCATGGATTGGACAAATTATTCACTGACAGAAAAAAAAATGAAAGATCTGACTGATAGTACAACCAAAATCAAAAATCAAATAGAAAAAATAAAAAAAGACAAGAAAAAAATATTTCTAACTACAGATACAGATATAAATATTAGTCCTAACAAGACAAGTTTTGATGATGAAAGATCGGAATCACAGAAACATATTTGGCAGAGATCAAAAAAAAGAAGTGCCCGATTAATACGTAAATCGCAATATTTTATAAAATATTTCATTGAAAGAATATACATAGATATCTTTCTATGTGCCATTAACATTCCCAGGATTAATACACAACTTTTCCTTGAATCAACAAAAAATCTTATCGATAAATATATTTACAATAATGAAACAAATAAAGAAGGAATTGATGAAACAAATCAAAATACAACTCAGTTTATTTTGACTATCCAAAAGTCACTTTCTATTTCGAATATTCGAAATAATAATTCACAGATTTATTGTAACTTATCTTTCTTGTCCCAAGCATATGTATTTTACAAATTATCACAAAACCAAGAAGTTATTAACAAGTATCACTTGATATCTGTACTTCAATATCATGGCGCATCTCCTTTTATTAAGCATAGAATAAAGGACTATTTGGGTACACGAGGAATTTTTGATTTCAAACCAAGACATAAGAAATTTTCGAATTCCAGAATGAATGAATGGAAAAACTGGTTAAAGCGTCATTATCAATACAATTTATCTCAGAATAGATGGTCTAGATTAGTATCGAAAAAATGGCGAACTAGAGTCAATCATCGTCGTACGATTGAAAATAAAGATTCCAAAAAATGGGATTCATATGAAAAAGAAAAAGACCAATTCATTTATTACGAGAAAGAAAATGATTGCGCGGTGAATTCATTGCCGAGTCAAAAAGAAAAATTTAAAAAACACTACAGATATGATCTTTTATCGTGTAAATATATTAATTATGAGGATAGGAAGAGCTCATATATTTATGTATCCCCGTTAAAAGTAAATGGGGGCCGAGAGATTCCCTATAATGACAACACACCTAAACCCGAATCATGTTATGTACTGGGGGATATAGCTATTAGTGATTATCTAGAAGAAGAGTCTATTATGGATACGGGTAAAAATCCGGATAGAAAATATTTTGAGTGGAGAATTCTGCATTTTTGTCTTAGAAAAAATATCGATATTGATACCTGGACCGATATGGATACTGGGACCAATATTAATAAAAATACTAAGAATGGGATTAATGATTATGAAATAATTGATAAAAAAGATCTTTTTTATTTCACGATTCATCAAGAAATCAACCCACCCAATCAAAAAAAAAACTTTTTTGATTGGATGGGAATGAATGAAGAAATGCGATATCGTCCCATATCGAATCTGGAATCTTGGTTCTTCCCAGAATTTGTGCGACTTTATGATACATATAAAATGAAACCATGGATCATACCAATCAAATTACTTCTTTTAAATTTTCATGGAAATAAAAACATTAGTGAAAATAAAAACATTAGTGAAAATCAAAAAAAAGATCTTCGTATATCATCTAATCAAAAAGAATATCTTGAATTAGAGAACCGAAATAAAGAAAAAGAAGAAGAACAGCCGGGCCAAGGGGATATTAGATCAGATGCACGAAACCAAGAGAATCTTGAATCAGATGCACAAAAAAAAAAAAAATATGTTGAAAAGGATTACGCGGAATCAGACATTAAAAAAAGGAGAAAGAAAAGAAAATACAAGAGCAACAGAGAAGCAGAACTAGAGTTCTTCCTAAAAAGATATTTGCTTTTTCAATTGAGATGGGACGATTCTTTGAATCAAAGAATGATCAATAATATCAAGGTATATTGCCTCCTGCTTAGACTGATAAATCCAAGGGAAATTGCTATATCCTCTATTCAAAGAGGAGAAATGCGCCTGGACGTAATGTTGATTCAGAAGGATCTCACTCTTACGGAATTGATAAAAAGGGGAATATTTATTATTGAACCAGCCCGCCTGTCTATAAAACGGGATGGACAATTTATTATGTATCAAACCATAGGCATTTCATTGGTCCATAAGAGTAAACACCAAACTAATCGAGAACGTCGAGAAAAAAAATATGTTGATGAGAATTCTTTCAATGGATCTATTGCACAACATGGAAAGATGCTTATGAATGGAGATGAAAATCATTATGATTTTCTTGTTCCTGAAAATATTCTATCTCCTAGACGTCGTAGAAAATTGAGAATTTTAATGTGTTTCAATTTCAGTAATGAGAATATTGTGGATATAAATCCAGTATTTTTCAATGAGAATAACGTAAAGAACTCTGGGCAATTTTTGGATGAGGACAAGTGTCTTGATACAGATACAAATAAATTCATTCAATTCAAATTATTTCTTTGGCCCAATTATCGATTAGAAGATTTAGCTTGTATGAATCGCTATTGGTTTGATACGAATAATGGCAGTCGTTTCAGTATGTCAAGAATATATATGTATCCACGATTCAGAATTAGTTAATGGTACATTTTATATACATCATGTATCATAGCCGATATATGAAGACAGACAGGTGTACACACACGTTGTGTTACATTACATTCTGACACATGATACTGATTCAATGACGTATCAATTGGACCTAGGAATGAATCAACAGAATCTTCTTAAACCCAAATCATTCTCTTTCGTGGGTCCAGAAATGTACCATCCCTTTCTATGTATTGTATCCGAATCAAATTACAAATTAAATTGGATTTATTAATTCAATTTAAATAGAAAAAGTTATTATATGAATAAATCCAGATTATTGTGTGTACCAGATCGAAATGACTGGCATTATCATTTTATTATTATTCCTGATCGGTAAAATCCATATTTGTGGGAACGAAAGAAAAAAAAAAAGAGAGAAGAATTATTCTTTTTTATGGTAAAAAATTTATTTATCTCGGTTATTCCGCAAGAAGAAAAAGAAAAAAACAAAGGGTCTGTTGAATTTCAAGTATTCAATTTCACCAATAAGATACGGAGACTTACTGCACATTTTGAATTTCACAGAAAAGACTATTTATCTCAGAGAGGTCTGCGAAAAATTCTGGGAAAACGTCAACGGCTGCTGGCTTATTTGTCAAAAAAAAATAGAGTACGTTATAAGGAATTAATTGGTCAGTTGGATATTCGGGAGCCAAAAAATCGTTAATTTGAGGATTCATTTGAATTTTTTGGTTTATTAGATCTTGAATTTTGATGAACTTTGTTTCGTTTTCAACAATTCATGGAATAATGAATCGGGGAAGAAAGCATATGACTGTACCGGCTACAAAAAAAGACCTCATGATAGTCAATATGGGCCCTCACCACCCATCAATGCATGGTGTTCTTCGACTCATTGTTACTCTAGATGGTGAAGATGTTATTGACTGTGAACCTATATTGGGTTATTTACACAGAGGAATGGAAAAAATTGCGGAAAACCGAACAATTATACAATATCTGCCGTATGTAACACGTTGGGATTATTTAGCTACTATGTTCACAGAGGCAATAACGGTAAATGCCCCCGAACAATTGGGAAATATTCAAGTACCTAAAAGAGCCAGTTATATCAGAGTTATTATGCTGGAGCTAAGTCGTATAGCTTCTCATTTGTTATGGCTTGGGCCTTTTATGGCAGATATCGGTGCACAGACTCCTTTCTTCTATA
>NW_027519225.1:0-7500 GCF_043159265.1 Tasmannia lanceolata
AATTCGAACAATTATGAATTCGACTCAAATTAAAATAACCACAGATAAACCCCTTGATTCAATAACGATTACCAATGACTAAGATTCATTTTTGATCTAAAGGAGTGAAGCTTCTTTCATTTTGGTTGGTCAGTAACTACAAATCATAACTATTGATTGGTGAGAATCGCGGCTTGATTTGGATTTAGAATATATGAATATAGTCATGATGATTTCGGAATATCAAACTCCGAACTACTCTTTCGGATACAGAAGTGGAATTAGTCCAATAACTGTATCTACCTCAATCCAGACCCCATTACGATTCAATTAGAAACGTATCATATACAAGAAAAAAACAAGGTAACCTCTTTTTTCCTGGCTGGGTCAGTAAGGTCATGAAATATTTCAACTTTTTTTTATCTCTTATTTTATACATAATGGATTTACCTGGGCCAATACATGATATTCTTTTAGTATTTTTGGGATCAGGTCTTATACTAGGGGGTCTAGGAGTGGTATTACTTACCAATCCCATTTTTTCTGCCTTTTCATTGGGATTGGTTCTTGTTTGTATATCCTTATTCCATATTCTATCTAACTCCTATTTTGTAGCTGCTGCACAGCTCCTTATTTACGTGGGAGCTGTAAATGTCTTAATCATATTTGCTGTGATGTTCATGAATGGTTCAGAATATTACAATGATTTCTATCTTTGGACCGTTGGAGATGGGGTCACTTCACTGGTTTGTACAAGTATTCTTTTTTCACTAATTACTACTATTTCAGATACGTCATGGTATGGGATTATTTGGACTACAGGATCAAACCAGATTATAGAGCAGGACCTGATAAGTAATGTTCAACAAATTGGGATTCATTTATCAACAGATTTTTATCTTCCATTTGAACTCATTTCTATAATTCTTTTAGTTGCCTTGATAGGTGCAATTGCTATGGCTCGTCAGTAATAAATACTTAGAATTAGAAATGAATTAGAAATCCAAAATAAAATTAAAATAAATTTAAAATAAAAATAAATAAGGCCTTGTTCTGTCTTCTTGTATTGTTATTACATCCATTTTGCTTCAATTCAATTTATATATTTATTGTTCATATATTAAATTAAAAAGGGTTTTGTTTTAGTTCGATCCATTACCAATACCTTCCTTTGTTCCGTACTTGTTTTATATTCGAGTCAATCAGTGAAATTGTTGTTCATATTGAAATGAATCGAGATTGATGAGGAGTTGGTCAATGATGCTCGAGCATGTACTTATTTTGAGTGCCTATTTATTTTCTATTGGTATTTATGGATTGATCACAAGTCGAAATATGGTTAGAGCACTTATGTGTCTTGAGCTTATACTGAATGCGGTTAATATGAATCTCGTAACGTTTTCTGATTTATTTGATAGTCGACAATTAAAAGGAGACATTTTCTCGATCTTTGTTATAGCTATTGCAGCCGCTGAAGCAGCTATTGGGCCAGCTATTGTTTCGTCGATCCATCGTAACAGAAAATCAACTCGTATCAATCAATCGAACTTGTTGAATAAATAGTCATAATGATATAAAAAAAGACAGATATATATAATATTATATTCACCAATTAAAATTAGCATATATGACTCGTATGACCATGTTTGCTGAAACGTAAGAAATCAAAGTATCTTGGTCCTCTTTCCTAAACAGATCCAGAGGTAAATTGATTCTAAAAAAAAATCAATTCTGGTAAACTACTGATTCATCTGGTATCTACAATATATGATTCATTTACTACCGATTTTACCAGATCGAAAATTGATAACGTTCAAAAAATTGATAGACACAATGTCACATTCAGTAAAGATTTATGATACATGTATAGGATGTACTCAATGTGTACGAGCCTGCCCCACAGATGTATTGGAAATGATACCTTGGGACGGATGTAAAGCTAAGCAAATTGCTCCTGCTCCAAGAACAGAAGACTGTGTAGGTTGTAAGAGATGTGAATCCGCTTGTCCAACAGATTTCTTGAGTGTCCGGGTTTATTTATGGCATGAGACAACTCGCAGCATGGGTCTAGCTTATTGATACGTTCCGTAAAACTCTACTTGAATCCATTTGATTCTTCTTTACCGACAAAAACCCGTACTCGAGAAAATATATTATTTCGAGCGCGGGTTTTTATGGTCAAAGTCTATCTTGTCTTTACCACGAGTTATTTTCCTTGGTTAACAATAATTGTTGTTTTTCCAATATCCGCGGGTTCATCAATTTTCTTTCTCCCTCATAGAGGAAATAAGGTGGTGAGATGGTATACTATATGCATCTGCTTGTTAGAACTCCTTCTAACGACCTATGCATTCTGTTATCATTTCCAATTGGACGATCCATTAATCCAATTGGAGGAGGATTATAAATGGATAAATATTTTGTATTTTCACTGGAGACTCGGGATCGATGGACTTTCCATCGGACCCATTTTACTGACGGGATTCATCACTACTTTAGCTACTTTAGCGGCTTGGCCAGTTACTAGAGATTCGCGATTGTTCCATTTCCTGATGTTAGCAATGTACAGCGGTCAAATAGGATCATTTTCTTCTCGAGACCTTTTACTTTTTTTCATCATGTGGGAGTTAGAATTAATTCCTGTTTACCTACTTTTATCCATGTGGGGAGGTAAGAAACGTCTGTACTCAGCTACAAAGTTCATTTTGTACACTGCGGGGGGTTCCATTTTTCTCTTAATGGGAGTTCCAGGTATGGGTTTATATGGTTCCAATGAACCAACATTAAATTTTGAAACATCAGCTAATCGATCGTATCCCGCGGCATTGGAAATAATATTCTATTTTGGCTTCTTTATTGCTTATGCTGTCAAATCACCGATTATACCCCTACATACATGGTTACCAGATACCCATGGAGAAGCACATTACAGTACATGTATGCTTCTAGCTGGAATTTTATTAAAAATGGGAGCATATGGATTGGTTCGGATCAATATGGAATTATTACCCCATGCTCATTCTATATTTTCTCCCTGGTTGATGATAGTCGGAACGATTCAAATAATCTATGCAGCTTCAACTTCTCCCGGTCAACGCAATTTAAAAAAGCGAATAGCCTATTCCTCCGTATCTCATATGGGTTTCACAATTATCGGAATTGCTTCCATAACTGATATGGGACTCAATGGAGCCATTTTACAAATCATTTCTCATGGATTTATTGGTGCTGCACTCTTTTTCTTGGCAGGAACACGAGTTACGATAGAATACGTCTTGTTTATCTCGATGAAATGGGAGGAATAGCTACCCCAATGCCAAAAATATTTACCATGTTAAGTAGCTTCTCGATGGCTTCGCTTGCACTGCCAGGAATGAGTGGTTTTGTTGCAGAATTGGTAGTCTTTTTTGGAATAATTACCAGCCCAAAATACCTTTTAATGCCAAAAATACTAATTACTTTTGTAATGGCAATTGGAATGATATTAACTCCTATTTATTCATTATCTATGTTACGCCAGATGTTCTATGGATACAAACTATTCAATGTTACAAACTCCTACTTTGTGGATTCTGGACCGCGAGAACTATTTGTTTCGATCTGTATCTTTCTACCCGTAATAGGTATCGGTATTTATCCCGATTTCGTTCTCTCACTATCAGTTGAGAAGGTAGAAGCTATTCTATCTAATTACTTTCATAAATAGTTTTCATAAATAAGAAATAAAGTCAAATAATCCTGTGATTTACAAAATCGGTCGCTGTACACTGAAAAAAAAAAAATGAAGTGAATTGGAATTGTAATCAGATACATCTGGAGTTTTTGAGAACCATTTGAATTACTACTTGATTCAAATGGTTCTCAAAAACTCACACTAATTTTCGTTATATATTGGAGATTGATGTTCCCATGTATTCTTCAAGTCCCTTCTTCAATTCGCTGTTAATGTGAATGAACCATAACTATGTAGTCCTATTCCTAATAGATTGACCCCAAAATAGCATATCCAAATTATAAGAAATCCGATAGAAGCTACAATTGCCGAATTAACACCTTGCAAACTTTGATTTGTTCTAGTATGTAAATAAATCGCGAATATGGTCCAAGTAATAAATGCCAAGTTTCCTTGGGGTCCCAATTCCAATAAGACCCCCATGCCTCATTAGCCCATACTGCTCCCGAAAGAATACCTATGGTTGAAAAGATAAACCCTAGACTAATGACACGATAACTCCAATGATCCAATCGCCGAGTCAATCGATACCTGTGATAATTTCTAAATGAAGGAAAAGAAGTGTTTTGTAAAACACTTCTTTTCTCATTCAAGTATTGGATCTCACCAAAGGAAAATGTCCCAATTAATAAATGATTGGTTTTAACAACAATATCTGTGTTTTTTCGAAATGTGATGACTAGAAAAGCTACTGATAATAACGCTCCACATAAAAGAGCTGCATAGCTCAATAACATCATACTTACGTGCATCATTAACCACTGGGATTGTAGGGCGGGTACTAATATTGCGGATTGATGCATTTCAGTTAAAAGACCTGAAGTGGCAAAGCCTTGGGTAAAATAGCACTTGGCCCAGTTATTGCGCTTAAATTATTTTTATGGTTCCCCACTTTAGGAACCATATGAATAATGGAGAAACTCCATGAAAGGAACATTAATGATTCATATAAATCACTTAACGGGAAATGTCTCAAATAAATCCAACGAGTTATTAATAATCCTGTTATACAGAAAAAAGTAGCTATAATGCCTTTTTCTGATGAATCACATATTCCTACGATTTGATGGACTAATAAATCCATCAAATGAATCGTAATAACAATTGAAATGATCGAAAAAGATATGTGAGTTAATATATGTTCTAAAGTCGCAAATATCATAAAAAATTATTTTGTAAAAAAAAAAAGGGGGGGTGTGTGTTCCTCAATTATGGAATGGAAATAAGGAAAGGAATTGAATTCCTTATAAGATAGGATTTATCTTGCCCCTTTTAGGGGATGCCGCCACTCGGATTCGAACCGAGATGCTCTAGCACTGCTTCCTAAGAGCAGCGTGTCTACCGATTTCACCATGGCGGCTTGATCGAAATAATAATAGCCCATACTATGTTCAATCGTCGAGATTGATGGATTCAATCCAATCGATCTTAGGAAAGATTAGAATCGATGAATCAAAAAACTCGTTCAAATAAATATTTGAACGTTCAATAATACTTAACTTAGTATAGTGGTATGGTGTCAGTTTTAACAATCATTTTCACGGAGTATAAGTCCCCCTGGACCAGTTGGAACTAGAGGGTTATGTCCTCAGTCGAGGTATACAACTAAAAATTGTCCTTTTTTTTCTATCTCATTTTTTTTTTATGATTCATTTCTCATTTATCTCATTTCATGGATCCGACATAAAAATGAGATTTTTGTTATTGTGAAAGCGAATTGATGGGGAAAGTTACAATCCCCATCTCGCAAATTATAAAAATCTAATAGAATACCATTCTAGAATACTATAAGGAATGAAAAGTGAAACCTTTATCTTCTATCTAATGACTTCTTTTTTTTTTTTTCAAACAAAACAAAACGGAAATCAATCGTTTTTAGAACTCAATTAGACAGGCGAATTATTATTCTACATACCACAACATCCAGTTCTATCTCATATTGATGAGTTCCAAAATTCGTTAATGTAAAATGTAAATTATTCATCTTCTAAATCATCCAATTCATCGAGTCATGTCGATTCATTCAGATTATTCCGCGGCTTTATTACTTGTTTGTTGCACAAAAAAACTTTTTGAATGCCCGGTAGAAATAGATTTAGCTAAGGATAAAGCTTTTATCGCGGCCCAATATCCCTTTCTCTTCCAAATATTTTTGCGAATACGCTTTTTTGACATAGAAGTACGTTTCTTTGGAACTGCCATTTTAAAAGAAAGAGGTTTCTCATTTTTATAGTTGGATGTGAAAGACATGTATTGTATTGTTCAAAATAAATCGTTCTTTCTATCCATTATCTATATCTATTCCATAGTGGATACTTCCTTCATAACATAAAAAATACAGATATGTGCGCATCACATATAGTATAACTAGGGATGAAAAAAAAAAAAGGGTTCCAATTTATATCTCAGTCTATTTATATATCGTCATGTTACATTTAATAAATCAAATCAAAAAACTTAAGAACCCATACATTTTACCCTTACCTAATTTAAGAAAACAATAATATAAAATTTTTTCGATTAATTGATCAAACTCGAGAATGGAGTACCCATAATTTAAATTCAAATGAGATCATGTAGTTAATCTCTTAAACGATACATTACTTGATAAAGGTCATTTTAGTAATTTATTATTTCAGCTCTATGCGAAATGACGAGTATCGTAGGATTTTCCATAAAATATGTTTGTTTTATTTGACTAGAAGCCAATCAATCAGTTCCAGAATGAATTAGTCAATGACTCCAAATAAACTAACTAAAATAACTAGGTGTTATTTTATTAGGTCGAGTTATTGGTGGATCCTATAATTCATATCAGAATCAAGTACTATTTTGGTGTAATTCTTTTTCCTTATTACTATATGGATATAAATCACCGTAATAGTGGAATGATTGAAAATCTCATATTCTGTATCTCAATAAATATCTTAGTTAATCACTAGGTAGTCATTTTTAAGCAGTAACTTGGTTATTTGAACAATTGTAACTTCTTGATTTGAATTTTTCAAATATCTGGGAAAGAATCAGAATAATGAAGAATTCAAAATAATATTTGAGTTTTTATATCTTGATTTTTTTATTTATTTGATTATTGCTCTTTACAAAAAAGATAAGAGCTGGTGAATCGGAAAAATTAATAAGAATAAAAAAAAAAAGTTTGATTTGATTATGCAACCCATATATCAATATGCATGGATCATACCTTTCGTTCCACTTCCAGTTACTATGTCAATAGGATTGGGACTTCTGCTTGTTCCGACCGCAACAAAAAATCTTCGTCGTATGTGGGCTTTTCCCAGTGTTTCATTGCTAAGTATAGTTATGGTTTTTTCGGCCGATCTGTCTGTTCAACAAATAGATGGCAGTTCCATCTATCAATATCTATGGTCTTGGACCATCAATAATGATTTTTCCTTAGAGTTCGGACACTTGATCGACCCACTTACTTCTATTATGTCAATACTAATCACTACTGTCGGAATCATGGTTCTTATTTATAGTGACAAGTATATGTCTCATGATCAAGGATATTTGAGATTTTTTGCTTATATGAGTTTTTCCAATACTTCCATGTTGGGATTAGTTACTAGTTCCAATTTGATACAAATTTATATTTTTTGGGAACTCGTGGGAATGTGTTCGTATCTATTAATAGGTTTTTGGTTCACACGACCAATCGCAGCAAATGCCTGTCAAAAAGCATTTGTAACTAATCGTGTAGGGGATTTTGGTTTATTATTAGGAATCTTAGGTCTTTATTGGATAACAGGTAGTTTCGAATTTCGGGA
>NW_027519226.1:0-52038 GCF_043159265.1 Tasmannia lanceolata
ATATGGTGGTACAGAGTAAAACATCCATAATTCTCTTATTTAAAGTCTAAATCAAATGGAATGATTCTCTATCTTATCATCTTTATTTTTTCTTTCAAACGCAACAAACGGCTCCAAAAAACTCAATGGGATGAGATGATAGTTATGCTCTGTTTAGTAACATGGAGGTATAGAGTAAAACATGCATAACTCTCTCTCTTTTTATGTCAGAATCAGATGAAATCGGTCTCTATTTGGTCATCCTAATGTTTTCTTTAAAGCGCAACAAACGGCTCCAAAAGAGTCAATAGGATGAGAGTGTTATGGTCTGTTTAGCAAAAACATGGGGGTTCAAGTAAAACTTACATAACTCTCTCATAAAAGGTCGACGGGATGAGAGAGTTATGGTCTGTTTAGTAACATGGAGATATAGAGTAACAAATCCACAACTCTCTCATTTTAAGTCTAAATCAATTGAAATCTGTCTCTATGTGCTCATCCTGAAGTTCTCTTTCAAACGCAAAAACGGCCCAAAAAACGTCAAAGGAATGAAAGAGTTTTTGACTGTTTAGTAAAAACATGGAGATTTATAGCAAAACTTCCATAACTCTCTCATTTTAAGTCCAAATCAAATGATATTAGTCTCAATGTGCTCATCTTGAAGTTTTCTTTCAAACGCAACAACGGCACCAAAAATGACAAAGGGATGAAAGAGTTATAGTCTGTTTAGTCAAAACATGGAGGTATCGTGTAAAACTTTCATAAGTCTCCCATTTTAAGTCCAAATCAAATGAAATCAGTCTCTATCTGGTCATGTTGAAGTTTTCTTTCAAACGAAACAAACGGCACCAAAAATGTCAAATGGATGTGAGAGTTATGATGGTCTTTTTAGTGAAAAGAGGACGTTTAGAGTAAAACATCCACAACTCTACCATTTTAAGTCAAAATCAAATGAATTCAATCTATCTGTTCTCATCTTGATGTTTTCTTACAAACCCAACAAACGGCTCCAAAAAAGTGAACCGTGTGAGAGAGTTATATTCTATTTAGTAAAAACATAGTGGTATATTATTAAACATACACAACTCTTTAATTTTAAGGCCAAATCAAATGCATTCAGTCAATATCTTCTCGTCTTGATGTTCCATTTCAAACACAACAAACAGCTCCCAAAAACTAAATGGGATGAGAGAGTTATGGTCTGTTTAGAATCATGGAGGTATAGAGTAAAACATACCTAACTTTCTCCTTTTAACTCCAAATCAAATGAAACCAGTCTCTATCTTCTCATCTAGATGTGTTCTTTCAAACGCAACAAACGGCTCCGAAAAAGTCACAGGGATGAGAGAGTTATTGTCTGCTTAGTAAAGCATGGAGGTATAGAGTTAAACATCCCAAAACTCTCTCATTTTAAGTCAAAATCAAAAGAAACCAGTATCTATCTTCCATCCAGAAATTTTCTATCAAATGCGACAAACGGCTCCAACAAAGTCACAGGGATGAGAGAGTTATATTCTGTTTAGTAAAAATTATGGAGATGTAGAGTAAAACATCCACCACTCTCTCATTTTAACTCCAAGTCAAATCAAATCAGTCTCTATCTGCTCATCTTGAAGATTTCCTTCAAACGTAACAAACGGCACCAAGAATGTCTGCGGGATGTGAGCGCTTTTTACTAAAAGCTTGAGGTATTTTTTTTTTTATGGGCAAGCTGGGGTTAGGCAAGACCCCCACCAGATATATTAGAAGGAAAAAGAGATACAGAGCTAGGGTGTCATTTTAAATCAAAATAAAATCGAATCAGTCTCTACCTTCTCATCTCTATGTTTTCTTACAAAAGCAACAAACGGCTCCAAAAAAGTCGATGGGATGAAAGAGTTATGGTCTGTTTAATAACATGGAGGTGTAGAGTAACACATCCATAACTCACTCAATTTAAGTCCAAATCAAATGAAATCAGTCTCTATACGCTCATTTTGAAGTTTTCTTTCAAACGCAACAACGGCACCAAAAATGTGAAAGGGATGAGAGAGTTATGGTCTGTTCAGAAATATGGTGGTACAGAGTAAAACATCCATAATTCTCTTATTTAAAGTCTAAATCAAATGGAATGATTCTCTATCTTATCATCTTTATTTTTTCTTTCAAACGCAACAAACGGCTCCAAAAAACTCAATGGGATGAGATGATAGTTATGCTCTGTTTAGTAACATGGAGGTATAGAGTAAAACATGCATAACTCTCTCTCTTTTTATGTCAGAATCAGATGAAATCGGTCTCTATTTGGTCATCCTAATGTTTTCTTTAAAGCGCAACAAACGGCTCCAAAAGAGTCAATAGGATGAGAGTGTTATGGTCTGTTTAGCAAAAACATGGGGGTTCAAGTAAAACTTACATAACTCTCTCATAAAAGGTCGACGGGATGAGAGAGTTATGGTCTGTTTAGTAACATGGAGATATAGAGTAACAAATCCACAACTCTCTCATTTTAAGTCTAAATCAATTGAAATCTGTCTCTATGTGCTCATCCTGAAGTTCTCTTTCAAACGCAAAAACGGCCCAAAAAACGTCAAAGGAATGAAAGAGTTTTTGACTGTTTAGTAAAAACATGGAGATTTATAGCAAAACTTCCATAACTCTCTCATTTTAAGTCCAAATCAAATGATATTAGTCTCAATGTGCTCATCTTGAAGTTTTCTTTCAAACGCAACAACGGCACCAAAAATGACAAAGGGATGAAAGAGTTATAGTCTGTTTAGTCAAAACATGGAGGTATCGTGTAAAACTTTCATAAGTCTCCCATTTTAAGTCCAAATCAAATGAAATCAGTCTCTATCTGGTCATGTTGAAGTTTTCTTTCAAACGAAACAAACGGCACCAAAAATGTCAAATGGATGTGAGAGTTATGATGGTCTTTTTAGTGAAAAGAGGACGTTTAGAGTAAAACATCCACAACTCTACCATTTTAAGTCAAAATCAAATGAATTCAATCTATCTGTTCTCATCTTGATGTTTTCTTACAAACCCAACAAACGGCTCCAAAAAAGTGAACCGTGTGAGAGAGTTATATTCTATTTAGTAAAAACATAGTGGTATATTATTAAACATACACAACTCTTTAATTTTAAGGCCAAATCAAATGCATTCAGTCAATATCTTCTCGTCTTGATGTTCCATTTCAAACACAACAAACAGCTCCCAAAAACTAAATGGGATGAGAGAGTTATGGTCTGTTTAGAATCATGGAGGTATAGAGTAAAACATACCTAACTTTCTCCTTTTAACTCCAAATCAAATGAAACCAGTCTCTATCTTCTCATCTAGATGTGTTCTTTCAAACGCAACAAACGGCTCCGAAAAAGTCACAGGGATGAGAGAGTTATTGTCTGCTTAGTAAAGCATGGAGGTATAGAGTTAAACATCCCAAAACTCTCTCATTTTAAGTCAAAATCAAAAGAAACCAGTATCTATCTTCCATCCAGAAATTTTCTATCAAATGCGACAAACGGCTCCAACAAAGTCACAGGGATGAGAGAGTTATATTCTGTTTAGTAAAAATTATGGAGATGTAGAGTAAAACATCCACCACTCTCTCATTTTAACTCCAAGTCAAATCAAATCAGTCTCTATCTGCTCATCTTGAAGATTTCCTTCAAACGTAACAAACGGCACCAAGAATGTCTGCGGGATGTGAGCGCTTTTTACTAAAAGCTTGAGGTATTTTTTTTTTTATGGGCAAGCTGGGGTTAGGCAAGACCCCCACCAGATATATTAGAAGGAAAAAGAGATACAGAGCTAGGGTGTCATTTTAAATCAAAATAAAATCGAATCAGTCTCTACCTTCTCATCTCTATGTTTTCTTACAAAAGCAACAAACGGCTCCAAAAAAGTCGATGGGATGAAAGAGTTATGGTCTGTTTAATAACATGGAGGTGTAGAGTAACACATCCATAACTCACTCAATTTAAGTCCAAATCAAATGAAATCAGTCTCTATACGCTCATTTTGAAGTTTTCTTTCAAACGCAACAACGGCACCAAAAATGTGAAAGGGATGAGAGAGTTATGGTCTGTTCAGAAATATGGTGGTACAGAGTAAAACATCCATAATTCTCTTATTTAAAGTCTAAATCAAATGGAATGATTCTCTATCTTATCATCTTTATTTTTTCTTTCAAACGCAACAAACGGCTCCAAAAAACTCAATGGGATGAGATGATAGTTATGCTCTGTTTAGTAACATGGAGGTATAGAGTAAAACATGCATAACTCTCTCTCTTTTTATGTCAGAATCAGATGAAATCGGTCTCTATTTGGTCATCCTAATGTTTTCTTTAAAGCGCAACAAACGGCTCCAAAAGAGTCAATAGGATGAGAGTGTTATGGTCTGTTTAGCAAAAACATGGGGGTTCAAGTAAAACTTACATAACTCTCTCATAAAAGGTCGACGGGATGAGAGAGTTATGGTCTGTTTAGTAACATGGAGATATAGAGTAACAAATCCACAACTCTCTCATTTTAAGTCTAAATCAATTGAAATCTGTCTCTATGTGCTCATCCTGAAGTTCTCTTTCAAACGCAAAAACGGCCCAAAAAACGTCAAAGGAATGAAAGAGTTTTTGACTGTTTAGTAAAAACATGGAGATTTATAGCAAAACTTCCATAACTCTCTCATTTTAAGTCCAAATCAAATGATATTAGTCTCAATGTGCTCATCTTGAAGTTTTCTTTCAAACGCAACAACGGCACCAAAAATGACAAAGGGATGAAAGAGTTATAGTCTGTTTAGTCAAAACATGGAGGTATCGTGTAAAACTTTCATAAGTCTCCCATTTTAAGTCCAAATCAAATGAAATCAGTCTCTATCTGGTCATGTTGAAGTTTTCTTTCAAACGAAACAAACGGCACCAAAAATGTCAAATGGATGTGAGAGTTATGATGGTCTTTTTAGTGAAAAGAGGACGTTTAGAGTAAAACATCCACAACTCTACCATTTTAAGTCAAAATCAAATGAATTCAATCTATCTGTTCTCATCTTGATGTTTTCTTACAAACCCAACAAACGGCTCCAAAAAAGTGAACCGTGTGAGAGAGTTATATTCTATTTAGTAAAAACATAGTGGTATATTATTAAACATACACAACTCTTTAATTTTAAGGCCAAATCAAATGCATTCAGTCAATATCTTCTCGTCTTGATGTTCCATTTCAAACACAACAAACAGCTCCCAAAAACTAAATGGGATGAGAGAGTTATGGTCTGTTTAGAATCATGGAGGTATAGAGTAAAACATACCTAACTTTCTCCTTTTAACTCCAAATCAAATGAAACCAGTCTCTATCTTCTCATCTAGATGTGTTCTTTCAAACGCAACAAACGGCTCCGAAAAAGTCACAGGGATGAGAGAGTTATTGTCTGCTTAGTAAAGCATGGAGGTATAGAGTTAAACATCCCAAAACTCTCTCATTTTAAGTCAAAATCAAAAGAAACCAGTATCTATCTTCCATCCAGAAATTTTCTATCAAATGCGACAAACGGCTCCAACAAAGTCACAGGGATGAGAGAGTTATATTCTGTTTAGTAAAAATTATGGAGATGTAGAGTAAAACATCCACCACTCTCTCATTTTAACTCCAAGTCAAATCAAATCAGTCTCTATCTGCTCATCTTGAAGATTTCCTTCAAACGTAACAAACGGCACCAAGAATGTCTGCGGGATGTGAGCGCTTTTTACTAAAAGCTTGAGGTATTTTTTTTTTTATGGGCAAGCTGGGGTTAGGCAAGACCCCCACCAGATATATTAGAAGGAAAAAGAGATACAGAGCTAGGGTGTCATTTTAAATCAAAATAAAATCGAATCAGTCTCTACCTTCTCATCTCTATGTTTTCTTACAAAAGCAACAAACGGCTCCAAAAAAGTCGATGGGATGAAAGAGTTATGGTCTGTTTAATAACATGGAGGTGTAGAGTAACACATCCATAACTCACTCAATTTAAGTCCAAATCAAATGAAATCAGTCTCTATACGCTCATTTTGAAGTTTTCTTTCAAACGCAACAACGGCACCAAAAATGTGAAAGGGATGAGAGAGTTATGGTCTGTTCAGAAATATGGTGGTACAGAGTAAAACATCCATAATTCTCTTATTTAAAGTCTAAATCAAATGGAATGATTCTCTATCTTATCATCTTTATTTTTTCTTTCAAACGCAACAAACGGCTCCAAAAAACTCAATGGGATGAGATGATAGTTATGCTCTGTTTAGTAACATGGAGGTATAGAGTAAAACATGCATAACTCTCTCTCTTTTTATGTCAGAATCAGATGAAATCGGTCTCTATTTGGTCATCCTAATGTTTTCTTTAAAGCGCAACAAACGGCTCCAAAAGAGTCAATAGGATGAGAGTGTTATGGTCTGTTTAGCAAAAACATGGGGGTTCAAGTAAAACTTACATAACTCTCTCATAAAAGGTCGACGGGATGAGAGAGTTATGGTCTGTTTAGTAACATGGAGATATAGAGTAACAAATCCACAACTCTCTCATTTTAAGTCTAAATCAATTGAAATCTGTCTCTATGTGCTCATCCTGAAGTTCTCTTTCAAACGCAAAAACGGCCCAAAAAACGTCAAAGGAATGAAAGAGTTTTTGACTGTTTAGTAAAAACATGGAGATTTATAGCAAAACTTCCATAACTCTCTCATTTTAAGTCCAAATCAAATGATATTAGTCTCAATGTGCTCATCTTGAAGTTTTCTTTCAAACGCAACAACGGCACCAAAAATGACAAAGGGATGAAAGAGTTATAGTCTGTTTAGTCAAAACATGGAGGTATCGTGTAAAACTTTCATAAGTCTCCCATTTTAAGTCCAAATCAAATGAAATCAGTCTCTATCTGGTCATGTTGAAGTTTTCTTTCAAACGAAACAAACGGCACCAAAAATGTCAAATGGATGTGAGAGTTATGATGGTCTTTTTAGTGAAAAGAGGACGTTTAGAGTAAAACATCCACAACTCTACCATTTTAAGTCAAAATCAAATGAATTCAATCTATCTGTTCTCATCTTGATGTTTTCTTACAAACCCAACAAACGGCTCCAAAAAAGTGAACCGTGTGAGAGAGTTATATTCTATTTAGTAAAAACATAGTGGTATATTATTAAACATACACAACTCTTTAATTTTAAGGCCAAATCAAATGCATTCAGTCAATATCTTCTCGTCTTGATGTTCCATTTCAAACACAACAAACAGCTCCCAAAAACTAAATGGGATGAGAGAGTTATGGTCTGTTTAGAATCATGGAGGTATAGAGTAAAACATACCTAACTTTCTCCTTTTAACTCCAAATCAAATGAAACCAGTCTCTATCTTCTCATCTAGATGTGTTCTTTCAAACGCAACAAACGGCTCCGAAAAAGTCACAGGGATGAGAGAGTTATTGTCTGCTTAGTAAAGCATGGAGGTATAGAGTTAAACATCCCAAAACTCTCTCATTTTAAGTCAAAATCAAAAGAAACCAGTATCTATCTTCCATCCAGAAATTTTCTATCAAATGCGACAAACGGCTCCAACAAAGTCACAGGGATGAGAGAGTTATATTCTGTTTAGTAAAAATTATGGAGATGTAGAGTAAAACATCCACCACTCTCTCATTTTAACTCCAAGTCAAATCAAATCAGTCTCTATCTGCTCATCTTGAAGATTTCCTTCAAACGTAACAAACGGCACCAAGAATGTCTGCGGGATGTGAGCGCTTTTTACTAAAAGCTTGAGGTATTTTTTTTTTTATGGGCAAGCTGGGGTTAGGCAAGACCCCCACCAGATATATTAGAAGGAAAAAGAGATACAGAGCTAGGGTGTCATTTTAAATCAAAATAAAATCGAATCAGTCTCTACCTTCTCATCTCTATGTTTTCTTACAAAAGCAACAAACGGCTCCAAAAAAGTCGATGGGATGAAAGAGTTATGGTCTGTTTAATAACATGGAGGTGTAGAGTAACACATCCATAACTCACTCAATTTAAGTCCAAATCAAATGAAATCAGTCTCTATACGCTCATTTTGAAGTTTTCTTTCAAACGCAACAACGGCACCAAAAATGTGAAAGGGATGAGAGAGTTATGGTCTGTTCAGAAATATGGTGGTACAGAGTAAAACATCCATAATTCTCTTATTTAAAGTCTAAATCAAATGGAATGATTCTCTATCTTATCATCTTTATTTTTTCTTTCAAACGCAACAAACGGCTCCAAAAAACTCAATGGGATGAGATGATAGTTATGCTCTGTTTAGTAACATGGAGGTATAGAGTAAAACATGCATAACTCTCTCTCTTTTTATGTCAGAATCAGATGAAATCGGTCTCTATTTGGTCATCCTAATGTTTTCTTTAAAGCGCAACAAACGGCTCCAAAAGAGTCAATAGGATGAGAGTGTTATGGTCTGTTTAGCAAAAACATGGGGGTTCAAGTAAAACTTACATAACTCTCTCATAAAAGGTCGACGGGATGAGAGAGTTATGGTCTGTTTAGTAACATGGAGATATAGAGTAACAAATCCACAACTCTCTCATTTTAAGTCTAAATCAATTGAAATCTGTCTCTATGTGCTCATCCTGAAGTTCTCTTTCAAACGCAAAAACGGCCCAAAAAACGTCAAAGGAATGAAAGAGTTTTTGACTGTTTAGTAAAAACATGGAGATTTATAGCAAAACTTCCATAACTCTCTCATTTTAAGTCCAAATCAAATGATATTAGTCTCAATGTGCTCATCTTGAAGTTTTCTTTCAAACGCAACAACGGCACCAAAAATGACAAAGGGATGAAAGAGTTATAGTCTGTTTAGTCAAAACATGGAGGTATCGTGTAAAACTTTCATAAGTCTCCCATTTTAAGTCCAAATCAAATGAAATCAGTCTCTATCTGGTCATGTTGAAGTTTTCTTTCAAACGAAACAAACGGCACCAAAAATGTCAAATGGATGTGAGAGTTATGATGGTCTTTTTAGTGAAAAGAGGACGTTTAGAGTAAAACATCCACAACTCTACCATTTTAAGTCAAAATCAAATGAATTCAATCTATCTGTTCTCATCTTGATGTTTTCTTACAAACCCAACAAACGGCTCCAAAAAAGTGAACCGTGTGAGAGAGTTATATTCTATTTAGTAAAAACATAGTGGTATATTATTAAACATACACAACTCTTTAATTTTAAGGCCAAATCAAATGCATTCAGTCAATATCTTCTCGTCTTGATGTTCCATTTCAAACACAACAAACAGCTCCCAAAAACTAAATGGGATGAGAGAGTTATGGTCTGTTTAGAATCATGGAGGTATAGAGTAAAACATACCTAACTTTCTCCTTTTAACTCCAAATCAAATGAAACCAGTCTCTATCTTCTCATCTAGATGTGTTCTTTCAAACGCAACAAACGGCTCCGAAAAAGTCACAGGGATGAGAGAGTTATTGTCTGCTTAGTAAAGCATGGAGGTATAGAGTTAAACATCCCAAAACTCTCTCATTTTAAGTCAAAATCAAAAGAAACCAGTATCTATCTTCCATCCAGAAATTTTCTATCAAATGCGACAAACGGCTCCAACAAAGTCACAGGGATGAGAGAGTTATATTCTGTTTAGTAAAAATTATGGAGATGTAGAGTAAAACATCCACCACTCTCTCATTTTAACTCCAAGTCAAATCAAATCAGTCTCTATCTGCTCATCTTGAAGATTTCCTTCAAACGTAACAAACGGCACCAAGAATGTCTGCGGGATGTGAGCGCTTTTTACTAAAAGCTTGAGGTATTTTTTTTTTTATGGGCAAGCTGGGGTTAGGCAAGACCCCCACCAGATATATTAGAAGGAAAAAGAGATACAGAGCTAGGGTGTCATTTTAAATCAAAATAAAATCGAATCAGTCTCTACCTTCTCATCTCTATGTTTTCTTACAAAAGCAACAAACGGCTCCAAAAAAGTCGATGGGATGAAAGAGTTATGGTCTGTTTAATAACATGGAGGTGTAGAGTAACACATCCATAACTCACTCAATTTAAGTCCAAATCAAATGAAATCAGTCTCTATACGCTCATTTTGAAGTTTTCTTTCAAACGCAACAACGGCACCAAAAATGTGAAAGGGATGAGAGAGTTATGGTCTGTTCAGAAATATGGTGGTACAGAGTAAAACATCCATAATTCTCTTATTTAAAGTCTAAATCAAATGGAATGATTCTCTATCTTATCATCTTTATTTTTTCTTTCAAACGCAACAAACGGCTCCAAAAAACTCAATGGGATGAGATGATAGTTATGCTCTGTTTAGTAACATGGAGGTATAGAGTAAAACATGCATAACTCTCTCTCTTTTTATGTCAGAATCAGATGAAATCGGTCTCTATTTGGTCATCCTAATGTTTTCTTTAAAGCGCAACAAACGGCTCCAAAAGAGTCAATAGGATGAGAGTGTTATGGTCTGTTTAGCAAAAACATGGGGGTTCAAGTAAAACTTACATAACTCTCTCATAAAAGGTCGACGGGATGAGAGAGTTATGGTCTGTTTAGTAACATGGAGATATAGAGTAACAAATCCACAACTCTCTCATTTTAAGTCTAAATCAATTGAAATCTGTCTCTATGTGCTCATCCTGAAGTTCTCTTTCAAACGCAAAAACGGCCCAAAAAACGTCAAAGGAATGAAAGAGTTTTTGACTGTTTAGTAAAAACATGGAGATTTATAGCAAAACTTCCATAACTCTCTCATTTTAAGTCCAAATCAAATGATATTAGTCTCAATGTGCTCATCTTGAAGTTTTCTTTCAAACGCAACAACGGCACCAAAAATGACAAAGGGATGAAAGAGTTATAGTCTGTTTAGTCAAAACATGGAGGTATCGTGTAAAACTTTCATAAGTCTCCCATTTTAAGTCCAAATCAAATGAAATCAGTCTCTATCTGGTCATGTTGAAGTTTTCTTTCAAACGAAACAAACGGCACCAAAAATGTCAAATGGATGTGAGAGTTATGATGGTCTTTTTAGTGAAAAGAGGACGTTTAGAGTAAAACATCCACAACTCTACCATTTTAAGTCAAAATCAAATGAATTCAATCTATCTGTTCTCATCTTGATGTTTTCTTACAAACCCAACAAACGGCTCCAAAAAAGTGAACCGTGTGAGAGAGTTATATTCTATTTAGTAAAAACATAGTGGTATATTATTAAACATACACAACTCTTTAATTTTAAGGCCAAATCAAATGCATTCAGTCAATATCTTCTCGTCTTGATGTTCCATTTCAAACACAACAAACAGCTCCCAAAAACTAAATGGGATGAGAGAGTTATGGTCTGTTTAGAATCATGGAGGTATAGAGTAAAACATACCTAACTTTCTCCTTTTAACTCCAAATCAAATGAAACCAGTCTCTATCTTCTCATCTAGATGTGTTCTTTCAAACGCAACAAACGGCTCCGAAAAAGTCACAGGGATGAGAGAGTTATTGTCTGCTTAGTAAAGCATGGAGGTATAGAGTTAAACATCCCAAAACTCTCTCATTTTAAGTCAAAATCAAAAGAAACCAGTATCTATCTTCCATCCAGAAATTTTCTATCAAATGCGACAAACGGCTCCAACAAAGTCACAGGGATGAGAGAGTTATATTCTGTTTAGTAAAAATTATGGAGATGTAGAGTAAAACATCCACCACTCTCTCATTTTAACTCCAAGTCAAATCAAATCAGTCTCTATCTGCTCATCTTGAAGATTTCCTTCAAACGTAACAAACGGCACCAAGAATGTCTGCGGGATGTGAGCGCTTTTTACTAAAAGCTTGAGGTATTTTTTTTTTTATGGGCAAGCTGGGGTTAGGCAAGACCCCCACCAGATATATTAGAAGGAAAAAGAGATACAGAGCTAGGGTGTCATTTTAAATCAAAATAAAATCGAATCAGTCTCTACCTTCTCATCTCTATGTTTTCTTACAAAAGCAACAAACGGCTCCAAAAAAGTCGATGGGATGAAAGAGTTATGGTCTGTTTAATAACATGGAGGTGTAGAGTAACACATCCATAACTCACTCAATTTAAGTCCAAATCAAATGAAATCAGTCTCTATACGCTCATTTTGAAGTTTTCTTTCAAACGCAACAACGGCACCAAAAATGTGAAAGGGATGAGAGAGTTATGGTCTGTTCAGAAATATGGTGGTACAGAGTAAAACATCCATAATTCTCTTATTTAAAGTCTAAATCAAATGGAATGATTCTCTATCTTATCATCTTTATTTTTTCTTTCAAACGCAACAAACGGCTCCAAAAAACTCAATGGGATGAGATGATAGTTATGCTCTGTTTAGTAACATGGAGGTATAGAGTAAAACATGCATAACTCTCTCTCTTTTTATGTCAGAATCAGATGAAATCGGTCTCTATTTGGTCATCCTAATGTTTTCTTTAAAGCGCAACAAACGGCTCCAAAAGAGTCAATAGGATGAGAGTGTTATGGTCTGTTTAGCAAAAACATGGGGGTTCAAGTAAAACTTACATAACTCTCTCATAAAAGGTCGACGGGATGAGAGAGTTATGGTCTGTTTAGTAACATGGAGATATAGAGTAACAAATCCACAACTCTCTCATTTTAAGTCTAAATCAATTGAAATCTGTCTCTATGTGCTCATCCTGAAGTTCTCTTTCAAACGCAAAAACGGCCCAAAAAACGTCAAAGGAATGAAAGAGTTTTTGACTGTTTAGTAAAAACATGGAGATTTATAGCAAAACTTCCATAACTCTCTCATTTTAAGTCCAAATCAAATGATATTAGTCTCAATGTGCTCATCTTGAAGTTTTCTTTCAAACGCAACAACGGCACCAAAAATGACAAAGGGATGAAAGAGTTATAGTCTGTTTAGTCAAAACATGGAGGTATCGTGTAAAACTTTCATAAGTCTCCCATTTTAAGTCCAAATCAAATGAAATCAGTCTCTATCTGGTCATGTTGAAGTTTTCTTTCAAACGAAACAAACGGCACCAAAAATGTCAAATGGATGTGAGAGTTATGATGGTCTTTTTAGTGAAAAGAGGACGTTTAGAGTAAAACAACCACAACTCTACCATTTTAAGTCAAAATCAAATGAATTCAATCTATCTGTTCTCATCTTGATGTTTTCTTACAAACCCAACAAACGGCTCCAAAAAAGTGAACCGTGTGAGAGAGTTATATTCTATTTAGTAAAAACATAGTGGTATATTATTAAACATACACAACTCTTTAATTTTAAGGCCAAATCAAATGCATTCAGTCAATATCTTCTCGTCTTGATGTTCCATTTCAAACACAACAAACAGCTCCCAAAAACTAAATGGGATGAGAGAGTTATGGTCTGTTTAGAATCATGGAGGTATAGAGTAAAACATACCTAACTTTCTCCTTTTAACTCCAAATCAAATGAAACCAGTCTCTATCTTCTCATCTAGATGTGTTCTTTCAAACGCAACAAACGGCTCCGAAAAAGTCACAGGGATGAGAGAGTTATTGTCTGCTTAGTAAAGCATGGAGGTATAGAGTTAAACATCCCAAAACTCTCTCATTTTAAGTCAAAATCAAAAGAAACCAGTATCTATCTTCCATCCAGAAATTTTCTATCAAATGCGACAAACGGCTCCAACAAAGTCACAGGGATGAGAGAGTTATATTCTGTTTAGTAAAAATTATGGAGATGTAGAGTAAAACATCCACCACTCTCTCATTTTAACTCCAAGTCAAATCAAATCAGTCTCTATCTGCTCATCTTGAAGATTTCCTTCAAACGTAACAAACGGCACCAAGAATGTCTGCGGGATGTGAGCGCTTTTTACTAAAAGCTTGAGGTATTTTTTTTTTTATGGGCAAGCTGGGGTTAGGCAAGACCCCCACCAGATATATTAGAAGGAAAAAGAGATACAGAGCTAGGGTGTCATTTTAAATCAAAATAAAATCGAATCAGTCTCTACCTTCTCATCTCTATGTTTTCTTACAAAAGCAACAAACGGCTCCAAAAAAGTCGATGGGATGAAAGAGTTATGGTCTGTTTAATAACATGGAGGTGTAGAGTAACACATCCATAACTCACTCAATTTAAGTCCAAATCAAATGAAATCAGTCTCTATACGCTCATTTTGAAGTTTTCTTTCAAACGCAACAACGGCACCAAAAATGTGAAAGGGATGAGAGAGTTATGGTCTGTTCAGAAATATGGTGGTACAGAGTAAAACATCCATAATTCTCTTATTTAAAGTCTAAATCAAATGGAATGATTCTCTATCTTATCATCTTTATTTTTTCTTTCAAACGCAACAAACGGCTCCAAAAAACTCAATGGGATGAGATGATAGTTATGCTCTGTTTAGTAACATGGAGGTATAGAGTAAAACATGCATAACTCTCTCTCTTTTTATGTCAGAATCAGATGAAATCGGTCTCTATTTGGTCATCCTAATGTTTTCTTTAAAGCGCAACAAACGGCTCCAAAAGAGTCAATAGGATGAGAGTGTTATGGTCTGTTTAGCAAAAACATGGGGGTTCAAGTAAAACTTACATAACTCTCTCATAAAAGGTCGACGGGATGAGAGAGTTATGGTCTGTTTAGTAACATGGAGATATAGAGTAACAAATCCACAACTCTCTCATTTTAAGTCTAAATCAATTGAAATCTGTCTCTATGTGCTCATCCTGAAGTTCTCTTTCAAACGCAAAAACGGCCCAAAAAACGTCAAAGGAATGAAAGAGTTTTTGACTGTTTAGTAAAAACATGGAGATTTATAGCAAAACTTCCATAACTCTCTCATTTTAAGTCCAAATCAAATGATATTAGTCTCAATGTGCTCATCTTGAAGTTTTCTTTCAAACGCAACAACGGCACCAAAAATGACAAAGGGATGAAAGAGTTATAGTCTGTTTAGTCAAAACATGGAGGTATCGTGTAAAACTTTCATAAGTCTCCCATTTTAAGTCCAAATCAAATGAAATCAGTCTCTATCTGGTCATGTTGAAGTTTTCTTTCAAACGAAACAAACGGCACCAAAAATGTCAAATGGATGTGAGAGTTATGATGGTCTTTTTAGTGAAAAGAGGACGTTTAGAGTAAAACATCCACAACTCTACCATTTTAAGTCAAAATCAAATGAATTCAATCTATCTGTTCTCATCTTGATGTTTTCTTACAAACCCAACAAACGGCTCCAAAAAAGTGAACCGTGTGAGAGAGTTATATTCTATTTAGTAAAAACATAGTGGTATATTATTAAACATACACAACTCTTTAATTTTAAGGCCAAATCAAATGCATTCAGTCAATATCTTCTCGTCTTGATGTTCCATTTCAAACACAACAAACAGCTCCCAAAAACTAAATGGGATGAGAGAGTTATGGTCTGTTTAGAATCATGGAGGTATAGAGTAAAACATACCTAACTTTCTCCTTTTAACTCCAAATCAAATGAAACCAGTCTCTATCTTCTCATCTAGATGTGTTCTTTCAAACGCAACAAACGGCTCCGAAAAAGTCACAGGGATGAGAGAGTTATTGTCTGCTTAGTAAAGCATGGAGGTATAGAGTTAAACATCCCAAAACTCTCTCATTTTAAGTCAAAATCAAAAGAAACCAGTATCTATCTTCCATCCAGAAATTTTCTATCAAATGCGACAAACGGCTCCAACAAAGTCACAGGGATGAGAGAGTTATATTCTGTTTAGTAAAAATTATGGAGATGTAGAGTAAAACATCCACCACTCTCTCATTTTAACTCCAAGTCAAATCAAATCAGTCTCTATCTGCTCATCTTGAAGATTTCCTTCAAACGTAACAAACGGCACCAAGAATGTCTGCGGGATGTGAGCGCTTTTTACTAAAAGCTTGAGGTATTTTTTTTTTTATGGGCAAGCTGGGGTTAGGCAAGACCCCCACCAGATATATTAGAAGGAAAAAGAGATACAGAGCTAGGGTGTCATTTTAAATCAAAATAAAATCGAATCAGTCTCTACCTTCTCATCTCTATGTTTTCTTACAAAAGCAACAAACGGCTCCAAAAAAGTCGATGGGATGAAAGAGTTATGGTCTGTTTAATAACATGGAGGTGTAGAGTAACACATCCATAACTCACTCAATTTAAGTCCAAATCAAATGAAATCAGTCTCTATACGCTCATTTTGAAGTTTTCTTTCAAACGCAACAACGGCACCAAAAATGTGAAAGGGATGAGAGAGTTATGGTCTGTTCAGAAATATGGTGGTACAGAGTAAAACATCCATAATTCTCTTATTTAAAGTCTAAATCAAATGGAATGATTCTCTATCTTATCATCTTTATTTTTTCTTTCAAACGCAACAAACGGCTCCAAAAAACTCAATGGGATGAGATGATAGTTATGCTCTGTTTAGTAACATGGAGGTATAGAGTAAAACATGCATAACTCTCTCTCTTTTTATGTCAGAATCAGATGAAATCGGTCTCTATTTGGTCATCCTAATGTTTTCTTTAAAGCGCAACAAACGGCTCCAAAAGAGTCAATAGGATGAGAGTGTTATGGTCTGTTTAGCAAAAACATGGGGGTTCAAGTAAAACTTACATAACTCTCTCATAAAAGGTCGACGGGATGAGAGAGTTATGGTCTGTTTAGTAACATGGAGATATAGAGTAACAAATCCACAACTCTCTCATTTTAAGTCTAAATCAATTGAAATCTGTCTCTATGTGCTCATCCTGAAGTTCTCTTTCAAACGCAAAAACGGCCCAAAAAACGTCAAAGGAATGAAAGAGTTTTTGACTGTTTAGTAAAAACATGGAGATTTATAGCAAAACTTCCATAACTCTCTCATTTTAAGTCCAAATCAAATGATATTAGTCTCAATGTGCTCATCTTGAAGTTTTCTTTCAAACGCAACAACGGCACCAAAAATGACAAAGGGATGAAAGAGTTATAGTCTGTTTAGTCAAAACATGGAGGTATCGTGTAAAACTTTCATAAGTCTCCCATTTTAAGTCCAAATCAAATGAAATCAGTCTCTATCTGGTCATGTTGAAGTTTTCTTTCAAACGAAACAAACGGCACCAAAAATGTCAAATGGATGTGAGAGTTATGATGGTCTTTTTAGTGAAAAGAGGACGTTTAGAGTAAAACATCCACAACTCTACCATTTTAAGTCAAAATCAAATGAATTCAATCTATCTGTTCTCATCTTGATGTTTTCTTACAAACCCAACAAACGGCTCCAAAAAAGTGAACCGTGTGAGAGAGTTATATTCTATTTAGTAAAAACATAGTGGTATATTATTAAACATACACAACTCTTTAATTTTAAGGCCAAATCAAATGCATTCAGTCAATATCTTCTCGTCTTGATGTTCCATTTCAAACACAACAAACAGCTCCCAAAAACTAAATGGGATGAGAGAGTTATGGTCTGTTTAGAATCATGGAGGTATAGAGTAAAACATACCTAACTTTCTCCTTTTAACTCCAAATCAAATGAAACCAGTCTCTATCTTCTCATCTAGATGTGTTCTTTCAAACGCAACAAACGGCTCCGAAAAAGTCACAGGGATGAGAGAGTTATTGTCTGCTTAGTAAAGCATGGAGGTATAGAGTTAAACATCCCAAAACTCTCTCATTTTAAGTCAAAATCAAAAGAAACCAGTATCTATCTTCCATCCAGAAATTTTCTATCAAATGCGACAAACGGCTCCAACAAAGTCACAGGGATGAGAGAGTTATATTCTGTTTAGTAAAAATTATGGAGATGTAGAGTAAAACATCCACCACTCTCTCATTTTAACTCCAAGTCAAATCAAATCAGTCTCTATCTGCTCATCTTGAAGATTTCCTTCAAACGTAACAAACGGCACCAAGAATGTCTGCGGGATGTGAGCGCTTTTTACTAAAAGCTTGAGGTATTTTTTTTTTTATGGGCAAGCTGGGGTTAGGCAAGACCCCCACCAGATATATTAGAAGGAAAAAGAGATACAGAGCTAGGGTGTCATTTTAAATCAAAATAAAATCGAATCAGTCTCTACCTTCTCATCTCTATGTTTTCTTACAAAAGCAACAAACGGCTCCAAAAAAGTCGATGGGATGAAAGAGTTATGGTCTGTTTAATAACATGGAGGTGTAGAGTAACACATCCATAACTCACTCAATTTAAGTCCAAATCAAATGAAATCAGTCTCTATACGCTCATTTTGAAGTTTTCTTTCAAACGCAACAACGGCACCAAAAATGTGAAAGGGATGAGAGAGTTATGGTCTGTTCAGAAATATGGTGGTACAGAGTAAAACATCCATAATTCTCTTATTTAAAGTCTAAATCAAATGGAATGATTCTCTATCTTATCATCTTTATTTTTTCTTTCAAACGCAACAAACGGCTCCAAAAAACTCAATGGGATGAGATGATAGTTATGCTCTGTTTAGTAACATGGAGGTATAGAGTAAAACATGCATAACTCTCTCTCTTTTTATGTCAGAATCAGATGAAATCGGTCTCTATTTGGTCATCCTAATGTTTTCTTTAAAGCGCAACAAACGGCTCCAAAAGAGTCAATAGGATGAGAGTGTTATGGTCTGTTTAGCAAAAACATGGGGGTTCAAGTAAAACTTACATAACTCTCTCATAAAAGGTCGACGGGATGAGAGAGTTATGGTCTGTTTAGTAACATGGAGATATAGAGTAACAAATCCACAACTCTCTCATTTTAAGTCTAAATCAATTGAAATCTGTCTCTATGTGCTCATCCTGAAGTTCTCTTTCAAACGCAAAAACGGCCCAAAAAACGTCAAAGGAATGAAAGAGTTTTTGACTGTTTAGTAAAAACATGGAGATTTATAGCAAAACTTCCATAACTCTCTCATTTTAAGTCCAAATCAAATGATATTAGTCTCAATGTGCTCATCTTGAAGTTTTCTTTCAAACGCAACAACGGCACCAAAAATGACAAAGGGATGAAAGAGTTATAGTCTGTTTAGTCAAAACATGGAGGTATCGTGTAAAACTTTCATAAGTCTCCCATTTTAAGTCCAAATCAAATGAAATCAGTCTCTATCTGGTCATGTTGAAGTTTTCTTTCAAACGAAACAAACGGCACCAAAAATGTCAAATGGATGTGAGAGTTATGATGGTCTTTTTAGTGAAAAGAGGACGTTTAGAGTAAAACATCCACAACTCTACCATTTTAAGTCAAAATCAAATGAATTCAATCTATCTGTTCTCATCTTGATGTTTTCTTACAAACCCAACAAACGGCTCCAAAAAAGTGAACCGTGTGAGAGAGTTATATTCTATTTAGTAAAAACATAGTGGTATATTATTAAACATACACAACTCTTTAATTTTAAGGCCAAATCAAATGCATTCAGTCAATATCTTCTCGTCTTGATGTTCCATTTCAAACACAACAAACAGCTCCCAAAAACTAAATGGGATGAGAGAGTTATGGTCTGTTTAGAATCATGGAGGTATAGAGTAAAACATACCTAACTTTCTCCTTTTAACTCCAAATCAAATGAAACCAGTCTCTATCTTCTCATCTAGATGTGTTCTTTCAAACGCAACAAACGGCTCCGAAAAAGTCACAGGGATGAGAGAGTTATTGTCTGCTTAGTAAAGCATGGAGGTATAGAGTTAAACATCCCAAAACTCTCTCATTTTAAGTCAAAATCAAAAGAAACCAGTATCTATCTTCCATCCAGAAATTTTCTATCAAATGCGACAAACGGCTCCAACAAAGTCACAGGGATGAGAGAGTTATATTCTGTTTAGTAAAAATTATGGAGATGTAGAGTAAAACATCCACCACTCTCTCATTTTAACTCCAAGTCAAATCAAATCAGTCTCTATCTGCTCATCTTGAAGATTTCCTTCAAACGTAACAAACGGCACCAAGAATGTCTGCGGGATGTGAGCGCTTTTTACTAAAAGCTTGAGGTATTTTTTTTTTTATGGGCAAGCTGGGGTTAGGCAAGACCCCCACCAGATATATTAGAAGGAAAAAGAGATACAGAGCTAGGGTGTCATTTTAAATCAAAATAAAATCGAATCAGTCTCTACCTTCTCATCTCTATGTTTTCTTACAAAAGCAACAAACGGCTCCAAAAAAGTCGATGGGATGAAAGAGTTATGGTCTGTTTAATAACATGGAGGTGTAGAGTAACACATCCATAACTCACTCAATTTAAGTCCAAATCAAATGAAATCAGTCTCTATACGCTCATTTTGAAGTTTTCTTTCAAACGCAACAACGGCACCAAAAATGTGAAAGGGATGAGAGAGTTATGGTCTGTTCAGAAATATGGTGGTACAGAGTAAAACATCCATAATTCTCTTATTTAAAGTCTAAATCAAATGGAATGATTCTCTATCTTATCATCTTTATTTTTTCTTTCAAACGCAACAAACGGCTCCAAAAAACTCAATGGGATGAGATGATAGTTATGCTCTGTTTAGTAACATGGAGGTATAGAGTAAAACATGCATAACTCTCTCTCTTTTTATGTCAGAATCAGATGAAATCGGTCTCTATTTGGTCATCCTAATGTTTTCTTTAAAGCGCAACAAACGGCTCCAAAAGAGTCAATAGGATGAGAGTGTTATGGTCTGTTTAGCAAAAACATGGGGGTTCAAGTAAAACTTACATAACTCTCTCATAAAAGGTCGACGGGATGAGAGAGTTATGGTCTGTTTAGTAACATGGAGATATAGAGTAACAAATCCACAACTCTCTCATTTTAAGTCTAAATCAATTGAAATCTGTCTCTATGTGCTCATCCTGAAGTTCTCTTTCAAACGCAAAAACGGCCCAAAAAACGTCAAAGGAATGAAAGAGTTTTTGACTGTTTAGTAAAAACATGGAGATTTATAGCAAAACTTCCATAACTCTCTCATTTTAAGTCCAAATCAAATGATATTAGTCTCAATGTGCTCATCTTGAAGTTTTCTTTCAAACGCAACAACGGCACCAAAAATGACAAAGGGATGAAAGAGTTATAGTCTGTTTAGTCAAAACATGGAGGTATCGTGTAAAACTTTCATAAGTCTCCCATTTTAAGTCCAAATCAAATGAAATCAGTCTCTATCTGGTCATGTTGAAGTTTTCTTTCAAACGAAACAAACGGCACCAAAAATGTCAAATGGATGTGAGAGTTATGATGGTCTTTTTAGTGAAAAGAGGACGTTTAGAGTAAAACATCCACAACTCTACCATTTTAAGTCAAAATCAAATGAATTCAATCTATCTGTTCTCATCTTGATGTTTTCTTACAAACCCAACAAACGGCTCCAAAAAAGTGAACCGTGTGAGAGAGTTATATTCTATTTAGTAAAAACATAGTGGTATATTATTAAACATACACAACTCTTTAATTTTAAGGCCAAATCAAATGCATTCAGTCAATATCTTCTCGTCTTGATGTTCCATTTCAAACACAACAAACAGCTCCCAAAAACTAAATGGGATGAGAGAGTTATGGTCTGTTTAGAATCATGGAGGTATAGAGTAAAACATACCTAACTTTCTCCTTTTAACTCCAAATCAAATGAAACCAGTCTCTATCTTCTCATCTAGATGTGTTCTTTCAAACGCAACAAACGGCTCCGAAAAAGTCACAGGGATGAGAGAGTTATTGTCTGCTTAGTAAAGCATGGAGGTATAGAGTTAAACATCCCAAAACTCTCTCATTTTAAGTCAAAATCAAAAGAAACCAGTATCTATCTTCCATCCAGAAATTTTCTATCAAATGCGACAAACGGCTCCAACAAAGTCACAGGGATGAGAGAGTTATATTCTGTTTAGTAAAAATTATGGAGATGTAGAGTAAAACATCCACCACTCTCTCATTTTAACTCCAAGTCAAATCAAATCAGTCTCTATCTGCTCATCTTGAAGATTTCCTTCAAACGTAACAAACGGCACCAAGAATGTCTGCGGGATGTGAGCGCTTTTTACTAAAAGCTTGAGGTATTTTTTTTTTTATGGGCAAGCTGGGGTTAGGCAAGACCCCCACCAGATATATTAGAAGGAAAAAGAGATACAGAGCTAGGGTGTCATTTTAAATCAAAATAAAATCGAATCAGTCTCTACCTTCTCATCTCTATGTTTTCTTACAAAAGCAACAAACGGCTCCAAAAAAGTCGATGGGATGAAAGAGTTATGGTCTGTTTAATAACATGGAGGTGTAGAGTAACACATCCATAACTCACTCAATTTAAGTCCAAATCAAATGAAATCAGTCTCTATACGCTCATTTTGAAGTTTTCTTTCAAACGCAACAACGGCACCAAAAATGTGAAAGGGATGAGAGAGTTATGGTCTGTTCAGAAATATGGTGGTACAGAGTAAAACATCCATAATTCTCTTATTTAAAGTCTAAATCAAATGGAATGATTCTCTATCTTATCATCTTTATTTTTTCTTTCAAACGCAACAAACGGCTCCAAAAAACTCAATGGGATGAGATGATAGTTATGCTCTGTTTAGTAACATGGAGGTATAGAGTAAAACATGCATAACTCTCTCTCTTTTTATGTCAGAATCAGATGAAATCGGTCTCTATTTGGTCATCCTAATGTTTTCTTTAAAGCGCAACAAACGGCTCCAAAAGAGTCAATAGGATGAGAGTGTTATGGTCTGTTTAGCAAAAACATGGGGGTTCAAGTAAAACTTACATAACTCTCTCATAAAAGGTCGACGGGATGAGAGAGTTATGGTCTGTTTAGTAACATGGAGATATAGAGTAACAAATCCACAACTCTCTCATTTTAAGTCTAAATCAATTGAAATCTGTCTCTATGTGCTCATCCTGAAGTTCTCTTTCAAACGCAAAAACGGCCCAAAAAACGTCAAAGGAATGAAAGAGTTTTTGACTGTTTAGTAAAAACATAGAGATTTATAGCAAAACTTCCATAACTCTCTCATTTTAAGTCCAAATCAAATGATATTAGTCTCAATGTGCTCATCTTGAAGTTTTCTTTCAAACGCAACAACGGCACCAAAAATGACAAAGGGATGAAAGAGTTATAGTCTGTTTAGTCAAAACATGGAGGTATCGTGTAAAACTTTCATAAGTCTCCCATTTTAAGTCCAAATCAAATGAAATCAGTCTCTATCTGGTCATGTTGAAGTTTTCTTTCAAACGAAACAAACGGCACCAAAAATGTCAAATGGATGTGAGAGTTATGATGGTCTTTTTAGTGAAAAGAGGACGTTTAGAGTAAAACATCCACAACTCTACCATTTTAAGTCAAAATCAAATGAATTCAATCTATCTGTTCTCATCTTGATGTTTTCTTACAAACCCAACAAACGGCTCCAAAAAAGTGAACCGTGTGAGAGAGTTATATTCTATTTAGTAAAAACATAGTGGTATATTATTAAACATACACAACTCTTTAATTTTAAGGCCAAATCAAATGCATTCAGTCAATATCTTCTCGTCTTGATGTTCCATTTCAAACACAACAAACAGCTCCCAAAAACTAAATGGGATGAGAGAGTTATGGTCTGTTTAGAATCATGGAGGTATAGAGTAAAACATACCTAACTTTCTCCTTTTAACTCCAAATCAAATGAAACCAGTCTCTATCTTCTCATCTAGATGTGTTCTTTCAAACGCAACAAACGGCTCCGAAAAAGTCACAGGGATGAGAGAGTTATTGTCTGCTTAGTAAAGCATGGAGGTATAGAGTTAAACATCCCAAAACTCTCTCATTTTAAGTCAAAATCAAAAGAAACCAGTATCTATCTTCCATCCAGAAATTTTCTATCAAATGCGACAAACGGCTCCAACAAAGTCACAGGGATGAGAGAGTTATATTCTGTTTAGTAAAAATTATGGAGATGTAGAGTAAAACATCCACCACTCTCTCATTTTAACTCCAAGTCAAATCAAATCAGTCTCTATCTGCTCATCTTGAAGATTTCCTTCAAACGTAACAAACGGCACCAAGAATGTCTGCGGGATGTGAGCGCTTTTTACTAAAAGCTTGAGGTATTTTTTTTTTTATGGGCAAGCTGGGGTTAGGCAAGACCCCCACCAGATATATTAGAAGGAAAAAGAGATACAGAGCTAGGGTGTCATTTTAAATCAAAATAAAATCGAATCAGTCTCTACCTTCTCATCTCTATGTTTTCTTACAAAAGCAACAAACGGCTCCAAAAAAGTCGATGGGATGAAAGAGTTATGGTCTGTTTAATAACATGGAGGTGTAGAGTAACACATCCATAACTCACTCAATTTAAGTCCAAATCAAATGAAATCAGTCTCTATACGCTCATTTTGAAGTTTTCTTTCAAACGCAACAACGGCACCAAAAATGTGAAAGGGATGAGAGAGTTATGGTCTGTTCAGAAATATGGTGGTACAGAGTAAAACATCCATAATTCTCTTATTTAAAGTCTAAATCAAATGGAATGATTCTCTATCTTATCATCTTTATTTTTTCTTTCAAACGCAACAAACGGCTCCAAAAAACTCAATGGGATGAGATGATAGTTATGCTCTGTTTAGTAACATGGAGGTATAGAGTAAAACATGCATAACTCTCTCTCTTTTTATGTCAGAATCAGATGAAATCGGTCTCTATTTGGTCATCCTAATGTTTTCTTTAAAGCGCAACAAACGGCTCCAAAAGAGTCAATAGGATGAGAGTGTTATGGTCTGTTTAGCAAAAACATGGGGGTTCAAGTAAAACTTACATAACTCTCTCATAAAAGGTCGACGGGATGAGAGAGTTATGGTCTGTTTAGTAACATGGAGATATAGAGTAACAAATCCACAACTCTCTCATTTTAAGTCTAAATCAATTGAAATCTGTCTCTATGTGCTCATCCTGAAGTTCTCTTTCAAACGCAAAAACGGCCCAAAAAACGTCAAAGGAATGAAAGAGTTTTTGACTGTTTAGTAAAAACATGGAGATTTATAGCAAAACTTCCATAACTCTCTCATTTTAAGTCCAAATCAAATGATATTAGTCTCAATGTGCTCATCTTGAAGTTTTCTTTCAAACGCAACAACGGCACCAAAAATGACAAAGGGATGAAAGAGTTATAGTCTGTTTAGTCAAAACATGGAGGTATCGTGTAAAACTTTCATAAGTCTCCCATTTTAAGTCCAAATCAAATGAAATCAGTCTCTATCTGGTCATGTTGAAGTTTTCTTTCAAACGAAACAAACGGCACCAAAAATGTCAAATGGATGTGAGAGTTATGATGGTCTTTTTAGTGAAAAGAGGACGTTTAGAGTAAAACATCCACAACTCTACCATTTTAAGTCAAAATCAAATGAATTCAATCTATCTGTTCTCATCTTGATGTTTTCTTACAAACCCAACAAACGGCTCCAAAAAAGTGAACCGTGTGAGAGAGTTATATTCTATTTAGTAAAAACATAGTGGTATATTATTAAACATACACAACTCTTTAATTTTAAGGCCAAATCAAATGCATTCAGTCAATATCTTCTCGTCTTGATGTTCCATTTCAAACACAACAAACAGCTCCCAAAAACTAAATGGGATGAGAGAGTTATGGTCTGTTTAGAATCATGGAGGTATAGAGTAAAACATACCTAACTTTCTCCTTTTAACTCCAAATCAAATGAAACCAGTCTCTATCTTCTCATCTAGATGTGTTCTTTCAAACGCAACAAACGGCTCCGAAAAAGTCACAGGGATGAGAGAGTTATTGTCTGCTTAGTAAAGCATGGAGGTATAGAGTTAAACATCCCAAAACTCTCTCATTTTAAGTCAAAATCAAAAGAAACCAGTATCTATCTTCCATCCAGAAATTTTCTATCAAATGCGACAAACGGCTCCAACAAAGTCACAGGGATGAGAGAGTTATATTCTGTTTAGTAAAAATTATGGAGATGTAGAGTAAAACATCCACCACTCTCTCATTTTAACTCCAAGTCAAATCAAATCAGTCTCTATCTGCTCATCTTGAAGATTTCCTTCAAACGTAACAAACGGCACCAAGAATGTCTGCGGGATGTGAGCGCTTTTTACTAAAAGCTTGAGGTATTTTTTTTTTTATGGGCAAGCTGGGGTTAGGCAAGACCCCCACCAGATATATTAGAAGGAAAAAGAGATACAGAGCTAGGGTGTCATTTTAAATCAAAATAAAATCGAATCAGTCTCTACCTTCTCATCTCTATGTTTTCTTACAAAAGCAACAAACGGCTCCAAAAAAGTCGATGGGATGAAAGAGTTATGGTCTGTTTAATAACATGGAGGTGTAGAGTAACACATCCATAACTCACTCAATTTAAGTCCAAATCAAATGAAATCAGTCTCTATACGCTCATTTTGAAGTTTTCTTTCAAACGCAACAACGGCACCAAAAATGTGAAAGGGATGAGAGAGTTATGGTCTGTTCAGAAATATGGTGGTACAGAGTAAAACATCCATAATTCTCTTATTTAAAGTCTAAATCAAATGGAATGATTCTCTATCTTATCATCTTTATTTTTTCTTTCAAACGCAACAAACGGCTCCAAAAAACTCAATGGGATGAGATGATAGTTATGCTCTGTTTAGTAACATGGAGGTATAGAGTAAAACATGCATAACTCTCTCTCTTTTTATGTCAGAATCAGATGAAATCGGTCTCTATTTGGTCATCCTAATGTTTTCTTTAAAGCGCAACAAACGGCTCCAAAAGAGTCAATAGGATGAGAGTGTTATGGTCTGTTTAGCAAAAACATGGGGGTTCAAGTAAAACTTACATAACTCTCTCATAAAAGGTCGACGGGATGAGAGAGTTATGGTCTGTTTAGTAACATGGAGATATAGAGTAACAAATCCACAACTCTCTCATTTTAAGTCTAAATCAATTGAAATCTGTCTCTATGTGCTCATCCTGAAGTTCTCTTTCAAACGCAAAAACGGCCCAAAAAACGTCAAAGGAATGAAAGAGTTTTTGACTGTTTAGTAAAAACATGGAGATTTATAGCAAAACTTCCATAACTCTCTCATTTTAAGTCCAAATCAAATGATATTAGTCTCAATGTGCTCATCTTGAAGTTTTCTTTCAAACGCAACAACGGCACCAAAAATGACAAAGGGATGAAAGAGTTATAGTCTGTTTAGTCAAAACATGGAGGTATCGTGTAAAACTTTCATAAGTCTCCCATTTTAAGTCCAAATCAAATGAAATCAGTCTCTATCTGGTCATGTTGAAGTTTTCTTTCAAACGAAACAAACGGCACCAAAAATGTCAAATGGATGTGAGAGTTATGATGGTCTTTTTAGTGAAAAGAGGACGTTTAGAGTAAAACATCCACAACTCTACCATTTTAAGTCAAAATCAAATGAATTCAATCTATCTGTTCTCATCTTGATGTTTTCTTACAAACCCAACAAACGGCTCCAAAAAAGTGAACCGTGTGAGAGAGTTATATTCTATTTAGTAAAAACATAGTGGTATATTATTAAACATACACAACTCTTTAATTTTAAGGCCAAATCAAATGCATTCAGTCAATATCTTCTCGTCTTGATGTTCCATTTCAAACACAACAAACAGCTCCCAAAAACTAAATGGGATGAGAGAGTTATGGTCTGTTTAGAATCATGGAGGTATAGAGTAAAACATACCTAACTTTCTCCTTTTAACTCCAAATCAAATGAAACCAGTCTCTATCTTCTCATCTAGATGTGTTCTTTCAAACGCAACAAACGGCTCCGAAAAAGTCACAGGGATGAGAGAGTTATTGTCTGCTTAGTAAAGCATGGAGGTATAGAGTTAAACATCCCAAAACTCTCTCATTTTAAGTCAAAATCAAAAGAAACCAGTATCTATCTTCCATCCAGAAATTTTCTATCAAATGCGACAAACGGCTCCAACAAAGTCACAGGGATGAGAGAGTTATATTCTGTTTAGTAAAAATTATGGAGATGTAGAGTAAAACATCCACCACTCTCTCATTTTAACTCCAAGTCAAATCAAATCAGTCTCTATCTGCTCATCTTGAAGATTTCCTTCAAACGTAACAAACGGCACCAAGAATGTCTGCGGGATGTGAGCGCTTTTTACTAAAAGCTTGAGGTATTTTTTTTTTTATGGGCAAGCTGGGGTTAGGCAAGACCCCCACCAGATATATTAGAAGGAAAAAGAGATACAGAGCTAGGGTGTCATTTTAAATCAAAATAAAATCGAATCAGTCTCTACCTTCTCATCTCTATGTTTTCTTACAAAAGCAACAAACGGCTCCAAAAAAGTCGATGGGATGAAAGAGTTATGGTCTGTTTAATAACATGGAGGTGTAGAGTAACACATCCATAACTCACTCAATTTAAGTCCAAATCAAATGAAATCAGTCTCTATACGCTCATTTTGAAGTTTTCTTTCAAACGCAACAACGGCACCAAAAATGTGAAAGGGATGAGAGAGTTATGGTCTGTTCAGAAATATGGTGGTACAGAGTAAAACATCCATAATTCTCTTATTTAAAGTCTAAATCAAATGGAATGATTCTCTATCTTATCATCTTTATTTTTTCTTTCAAACGCAACAAACGGCTCCAAAAAACTCAATGGGATGAGATGATAGTTATGCTCTGTTTAGTAACATGGAGGTATAGAGTAAAACATGCATAACTCTCTCTCTTTTTATGTCAGAATCAGATGAAATCGGTCTCTATTTGGTCATCCTAATGTTTTCTTTAAAGCGCAACAAACGGCTCCAAAAGAGTCAATAGGATGAGAGTGTTATGGTCTGTTTAGCAAAAACATGGGGGTTCAAGTAAAACTTACATAACTCTCTCATAAAAGGTCGACGGGATGAGAGAGTTATGGTCTGTTTAGTAACATGGAGATATAGAGTAACAAATCCACAACTCTCTCATTTTAAGTCTAAATCAATTGAAATCTGTCTCTATGTGCTCATCCTGAAGTTCTCTTTCAAACGCAAAAACGGCCCAAAAAACGTCAAAGGAATGAAAGAGTTTTTGACTGTTTAGTAAAAACATGGAGATTTATAGCAAAACTTCCATAACTCTCTCATTTTAAGTCCAAATCAAATGATATTAGTCTCAATGTGCTCATCTTGAAGTTTTCTTTCAAACGCAACAACGGCACCAAAAATGACAAAGGGATGAAAGAGTTATAGTCTGTTTAGTCAAAACATGGAGGTATCGTGTAAAACTTTCATAAGTCTCCCATTTTAAGTCCAAATCAAATGAAATCAGTCTCTATCTGGTCATGTTGAAGTTTTCTTTCAAACGAAACAAACGGCACCAAAAATGTCAAATGGATGTGAGAGTTATGATGGTCTTTTTAGTGAAAAGAGGACGTTTAGAGTAAAACATCCACAACTCTACCATTTTAAGTCAAAATCAAATGAATTCAATCTATCTGTTCTCATCTTGATGTTTTCTTACAAACCCAACAAACGGCTCCAAAAAAGTGAACCGTGTGAGAGAGTTATATTCTATTTAGTAAAAACATAGTGGTATATTATTAAACATACACAACTCTTTAATTTTAAGGCCAAATCAAATGCATTCAGTCAATATCTTCTCGTCTTGATGTTCCATTTCAAACACAACAAACAGCTCCCAAAAACTAAATGGGATGAGAGAGTTATGGTCTGTTTAGAATCATGGAGGTATAGAGTAAAACATACCTAACTTTCTCCTTTTAACTCCAAATCAAATGAAACCAGTCTCTATCTTCTCATCTAGATGTGTTCTTTCAAACGCAACAAACGGCTCCGAAAAAGTCACAGGGATGAGAGAGTTATTGTCTGCTTAGTAAAGCATGGAGGTATAGAGTTAAACATCCCAAAACTCTCTCATTTTAAGTCAAAATCAAAAGAAACCAGTATCTATCTTCCATCCAGAAATTTTCTATCAAATGCGACAAACGGCTCCAACAAAGTCACAGGGATGAGAGAGTTATATTCTGTTTAGTAAAAATTATGGAGATGTAGAGTAAAACATCCACCACTCTCTCATTTTAACTCCAAGTCAAATCAAATCAGTCTCTATCTGCTCATCTTGAAGATTTCCTTCAAACGTAACAAACGGCACCAAGAATGTCTGCGGGATGTGAGCGCTTTTTACTAAAAGCTTGAGGTATTTTTTTTTTTATGGGCAAGCTGGGGTTAGGCAAGACCCCCACCAGATATATTAGAAGGAAAAAGAGATACAGAGCTAGGGTGTCATTTTAAATCAAAATAAAATCGAATCAGTCTCTACCTTCTCATCTCTATGTTTTCTTACAAAAGCAACAAACGGCTCCAAAAAAGTCGATGGGATGAAAGAGTTATGGTCTGTTTAATAACATGGAGGTGTAGAGTAACACATCCATAACTCACTCAATTTAAGTCCAAATCAAATGAAATCAGTCTCTATACGCTCATTTTGAAGTTTTCTTTCAAACGCAACAACGGCACCAAAAATGTGAAAGGGATGAGAGAGTTATGGTCTGTTCAGAAATATGGTGGTACAGAGTAAAACATCCATAATTCTCTTATTTAAAGTCTAAATCAAATGGAATGATTCTCTATCTTATCATCTTTATTTTTTCTTTCAAACGCAACAAACGGCTCCAAAAAACTCAATGGGATGAGATGATAGTTATGCTCTGTTTAGTAACATGGAGGTATAGAGTAAAACATGCATAACTCTCTCTCTTTTTATGTCAGAATCAGATGAAATCGGTCTCTATTTGGTCATCCTAATGTTTTCTTTAAAGCGCAACAAACGGCTCCAAAAGAGTCAATAGGATGAGAGTGTTATGGTCTGTTTAGCAAAAACATGGGGGTTCAAGTAAAACTTACATAACTCTCTCATAAAAGGTCGACGGGATGAGAGAGTTATGGTCTGTTTAGTAACATGGAGATATAGAGTAACAAATCCACAACTCTCTCATTTTAAGTCTAAATCAATTGAAATCTGTCTCTATGTGCTCATCCTGAAGTTCTCTTTCAAACGCAAAAACGGCCCAAAAAACGTCAAAGGAATGAAAGAGTTTTTGACTGTTTAGTAAAAACATGGAGATTTATAGCAAAACTTCCATAACTCTCTCATTTTAAGTCCAAATCAAATGATATTAGTCTCAATGTGCTCATCTTGAAGTTTTCTTTCAAACGCAACAACGGCACCAAAAATGACAAAGGGATGAAAGAGTTATAGTCTGTTTAGTCAAAACATGGAGGTATCGTGTAAAACTTTCATAAGTCTCCCATTTTAAGTCCAAATCAAATGAAATCAGTCTCTATCTGGTCATGTTGAAGTTTTCTTTCAAACGAAACAAACGGCACCAAAAATGTCAAATGGATGTGAGAGTTATGATGGTCTTTTTAGTGAAAAGAGGACGTTTAGAGTAAAACATCCACAACTCTACCATTTTAAGTCAAAATCAAATGAATTCAATCTATCTGTTCTCATCTTGATGTTTTCTTACAAACCCAACAAACGGCTCCAAAAAAGTGAACCGTGTGAGAGAGTTATATTCTATTTAGTAAAAACATAGTGGTATATTATTAAACATACACAACTCTTTAATTTTAAGGCCAAATCAAATGCATTCAGTCAATATCTTCTCGTCTTGATGTTCCATTTCAAACACAACAAACAGCTCCCAAAAACTAAATGGGATGAGAGAGTTATGGTCTGTTTAGAATCATGGAGGTATAGAGTAAAACATACCTAACTTTCTCCTTTTAACTCCAAATCAAATGAAACCAGTCTCTATCTTCTCATCTAGATGTGTTCTTTCAAACGCAACAAACGGCTCCGAAAAAGTCACAGGGATGAGAGAGTTATTGTCTGCTTAGTAAAGCATGGAGGTATAGAGTTAAACATCCCAAAACTCTCTCATTTTAAGTCAAAATCAAAAGAAACCAGTATCTATCTTCCATCCAGAAATTTTCTATCAAATGCGACAAACGGCTCCAACAAAGTCACAGGGATGAGAGAGTTATATTCTGTTTAGTAAAAATTATGGAGATGTAGAGTAAAACATCCACCACTCTCTCATTTTAACTCCAAGTCAAATCAAATCAGTCTCTATCTGCTCATCTTGAAGATTTCCTTCAAACGTAACAAACGGCACCAAGAATGTCTGCGGGATGTGAGCGCTTTTTACTAAAAGCTTGAGGTATTTTTTTTTTATGGGCAAGCTGGGGTTAGGCAAGACCCCCACCAGATATATTAGAAGGAAAAAGAGATACAGAGCTAGGGTGTCATTTTAAATCAAAATAAAATCGAATCAGTCTCTACCTTCTCATCTCTATGTTTTCTTACAAAAGCAACAAACGGCTCCAAAAAAGTCGATGGGATGAAAGAGTTATGGTCTGTTTAATAACATGGAGGTGTAGAGTAACACATCCATAACTCACTCAATTTAAGTCCAAATCAAATGAAATCAGTCTCTATACGCTCATTTTGAAGTTTTCTTTCAAACGCAACAACGGCACCAAAAATGTGAAAGGGATGAGAGAGTTATGGTCTGTTCAGAAATATGGTGGTACAGAGTAAAACATCCATAATTCTCTTATTTAAAGTCTAAATCAAATGGAATGATTCTCTATCTTATCATCTTTATTTTTTCTTTCAAACGCAACAAACGGCTCCAAAAAACTCAATGGGATGAGATGATAGTTATGCTCTGTTTAGTAACATGGAGGTATAGAGTAAAACATGCATAACTCTCTCTCTTTTTATGTCAGAATCAGATGAAATCGGTCTCTATTTGGTCATCCTAATGTTTTCTTTAAAGCGCAACAAACGGCTCCAAAAGAGTCAATAGGATGAGAGTGTTATGGTCTGTTTAGCAAAAACATGGGGGTTCAAGTAAAACTTACATAACTCTCTCATAAAAGGTCGACGGGATGAGAGAGTTATGGTCTGTTTAGTAACATGGAGATATAGAGTAACAAATCCACAACTCTCTCATTTTAAGTCTAAATCAATTGAAATCTGTCTCTATGTGCTCATCCTGAAGTTCTCTTTCAAACGCAAAAACGGCCCAAAAAACGTCAAAGGAATGAAAGAGTTTTTGACTGTTTAGTAAAAACATGGAGATTTATAGCAAAACTTCCATAACTCTCTCATTTTAAGTCCAAATCAAATGATATTAGTCTCAATGTGCTCATCTTGAAGTTTTCTTTCAAACGCAACAACGGCACCAAAAATGACAAAGGGATGAAAGAGTTATAGTCTGTTTAGTCAAAACATGGAGGTATCGTGTAAAACTTTCATAAGTCTCCCATTTTAAGTCCAAATCAAATGAAATCAGTCTCTATCTGGTCATGTTGAAGTTTTCTTTCAAACGAAACAAACGGCACCAAAAATGTCAAATGGATGTGAGAGTTATGATGGTCTTTTTAGTGAAAAGAGGACGTTTAGAGTAAAACATCCACAACTCTACCATTTTAAGTCAAAATCAAATGAATTCAATCTATCTGTTCTCATCTTGATGTTTTCTTACAAACCCAACAAACGGCTCCAAAAAAGTGAACCGTGTGAGAGAGTTATATTCTATTTAGTAAAAACATAGTGGTATATTATTAAACATACACAACTCTTTAATTTTAAGGCCAAATCAAATGCATTCAGTCAATATCTTCTCGTCTTGATGTTCCATTTCAAACACAATAAACAGCTCCCAAAAACTAAATGGGATGAGAGAGTTATGGTCTGTTTAGAATCATGGAGGTATAGAGTAAAACATACCTAACTTTCTCCTTTTAACTCCAAATCAAATGAAACCAGTCTCTATCTTCTCATCTAGATGTGTTCTTTCAAACGCAACAAACGGCTCCGAAAAAGTCACAGGGATGAGAGAGTTATTGTCTGCTTAGTAAAGCATGGAGGTATAGAGTTAAACATCCCAAAACTCTCTCATTTTAAGTCAAAATCAAAAGAAACCAGTATCTATCTTCCATCCAGAAATTTTCTATCAAATGCGACAAACGGCTCCAACAAAGTCACAGGGATGAGAGAGTTATATTCTGTTTAGTAAAAATTATGGAGATGTAGAGTAAAACATCCACCACTCTCTCATTTTAACTCCAAGTCAAATCAAATCAGTCTCTATCTGCTCATCTTGAAGATTTCCTTCAAACGTAACAAACGGCACCAAGAATGTCTGCGGGATGTGAGCGCTTTTTACTAAAAGCTTGAGGTATTTTTTTTTTATGGGCAAGCTGGGGTTAGGCAAGACCCCCACCAGATATATTAGAAGGAAAAAGAGATACAGAGCTAGGGTGTCATTTTAAATCAAAATAAAATCGAATCAGTCTCTACCTTCTCATCTCTATGTTTTCTTACAAAAGCAACAAACGGCTCCAAAAAAGTCGATGGGATGAAAGAGTTATGGTCTGTTTAATAACATGGAGGTGTAGAGTAACACATCCATAACTCACTCAATTTAAGTCCAAATCAAATGAAATCAGTCTCTATACGCTCATTTTGAAGTTTTCTTTCAAACGCAACAACGGCACCAAAAATGTGAAAGGGATGAGAGAGTTATGGTCTGTTCAGAAATATGGTGGTACAGAGTAAAACATCCATAATTCTCTTATTTAAAGTCTAAATCAAATGGAATGATTCTCTATCTTATCATCTTTATTTTTTCTTTCAAACGCAACAAACGGCTCCAAAAAACTCAATGGGATGAGATGATAGTTATGCTCTGTTTAGTAACATGGAGGTATAGAGTAAAACATGCATAACTCTCTCTCTTTTTATGTCAGAATCAGATGAAATCGGTCTCTATTTGGTCATCCTAATGTTTTCTTTAAAGCGCAACAAACGGCTCCAAAAGAGTCAATAGGATGAGAGTGTTATGGTCTGTTTAGCAAAAACATGGGGGTTCAAGTAAAACTTACATAACTCTCTCATAAAAGGTCGACGGGATGAGAGAGTTATGGTCTGTTTAGTAACATGGAGATATAGAGTAACAAATCCACAACTCTCTCATTTTAAGTCTAAATCAATTGAAATCTGTCTCTATGTGCTCATCCTGAAGTTCTCTTTCAAACGCAAAAACGGCCCAAAAAACGTCAAAGGAATGAAAGAGTTTTTGACTGTTTAGTAAAAACATGGAGATTTATAGCAAAACTTCCATAACTCTCTCATTTTAAGTCCAAATCAAATGATATTAGTCTCAATGTGCTCATCTTGAAGTTTTCTTTCAAACGCAACAACGGCACCAAAAATGACAAAGGGATGAAAGAGTTATAGTCTGTTTAGTCAAAACATGGAGGTATCGTGTAAAACTTTCATAAGTCTCCCATTTTAACTCTCATTTTAAGTCAAAATCAAAAGAAACCAGTATCTATCTTCCATCCAGAAATTTTCTATCAAATGCGACAAACGGCTCCAACAAAGTCACAGGGATGAGAGAGTTATATTCTGTTTAGTAAAAATTATGGAGATGTAGAGTAAAACATCCACCACTCTCTCATTTTAACTCCAAGTCAAATCAAATCAGTCTCTATCTGCTCATCTTGAAGATTTCCTTCAAACGTAACAAACGGCACCAAGAATGTCTGCGGGATGTGAGCGCTTTTTACTAAAAGCTTGAGGTATTTTTTTTTTTATGGGCAAGCTGGGGTTAGGCAAGACCCCCACCAGATATATTAGAAGGAAAAAGAGATACAGAGCTAGGGTGTCATTTTAAATCAAAATAAAATCGAATCAGTCTCTACCTTCTCATCTCTATGTTTTCTTACAAAAGCAACAAACGGCTCCAAAAAAGTCGATGGGATGAAAGAGTTATGGTCTGTTTAATAACATGGAGGTGTAGAGTAACACATCCATAACTCACTCAATTTAAGTCCAAATCAAATGAAATCAGTCTCTATACGCTCATTTTGAAGTTTTCTTTCAAACGCAACAACGGCACCAAAAATGTGAAAGGGATGAGAGAGTTATGGTCTGTTCAGAAATATGGTGGTACAGAGTAAAACATCCATAATTCTCTTATTTAAAGTCTAAATCAAATGGAATGATTCTCTATCTTATCATCTTTATTTTTTCTTTCAAACGCAACAAACGGCTCCAAAAAACTCAATGGGATGAGATGATAGTTATGCTCTGTTTAGTAACATGGAGGTATAGAGTAAAACATGCATAACTCTCTCTCTTTTTATGTCAGAATCAGATGAAATCGGTCTCTATTTGGTCATCCTAATGTTTTCTTTAAAGCGCAACAAACGGCTCCAAAAGAGTCAATAGGATGAGAGTGTTATGGTCTGTTTAGCAAAAACATGGGGGTTCAAGTAAAACTTACATAACTCTCTCATAAAAGGTCGACGGGATGAGAGAGTTATGGTCTGTTTAGTAACATGGAGATATAGAGTAACAAATCCACAACTCTCTCATTTTAAGTCTAAATCAATTGAAATCTGTCTCTATGTGCTCATCCTGAAGTTCTCTTTCAAACGCAAAAACGGCCCAAAAAACGTCAAAGGAATGAAAGAGTTTTTGACTGTTTAGTAAAAACATGGAGATTTATAGCAAAACTTCCATAACTCTCTCATTTTAAGTCCAAATCAAATGATATTAGTCTCAATGTGCTCATCTTGAAGTTTTCTTTCAAACGCAACAACGGCACCAAAAATGACAAAGGGATGAAAGAGTTATAGTCTGTTTAGTCAAAACATGGAGGTATCGTGTAAAACTTTCATAAGTCTCCCATTTTAAGTCCAAATCAAATGAAATCAGTCTCTATCTGGTCATGTTGAAGTTTTCTTTCAAACGAAACAAACGGCACCAAAAATGTCAAATGGATGTGAGAGTTATGATGGTCTTTTTAGTGAAAAGAGGACGTTTAGAGTAAAACATCCACAACTCTACCATTTTAAGTCAAAATCAAATGAATTCAATCTATCTGTTCTCATCTTGATGTTTTCTTACAAACCCAACAAACGGCTCCAAAAAAGTGAACCGTGTGAGAGAGTTATATTCTATTTAGTAAAAACATAGTGGTATATTATTAAACATACACAACTCTTTAATTTTAAGGCCAAATCAAATGCATTCAGTCAATATCTTCTCGTCTTGATGTTCCATTTCAAACACAACAAACAGCTCCCAAAAACTAAATGGGATGAGAGAGTTATGGTCTGTTTAGAATCATGGAGGTATAGAGTAAAACATACCTAACTTTCTCCTTTTAACTCCAAATCAAATGAAACCAGTCTCTATCTTCTCATCTAGATGTGTTCTTTCAAACGCAACAAACGGCTCCGAAAAAGTCACAGGGATGAGAGAGTTATTGTCTGCTTAGTAAAGCATGGAGGTATAGAGTTAAACATCCCAAAACTCTCTCATTTTAAGTCAAAATCAAAAGAAACCAGTATCTATCTTCCATCCAGAAATTTTCTATCAAATGCGACAAACGGCTCCAACAAAGTCACAGGGATGAGAGAGTTATATTCTGTTTAGTAAAAATTATGGAGATGTAGAGTAAAACATCCACCACTCTCTCATTTTAACTCCAAGTCAAATCAAATCAGTCTCTATCTGCTCATCTTGAAGATTTCCTTCAAACGTAACAAACGGCACCAAGAATGTCTGCGGGATGTGAGCGCTTTTTACTAAAAGCTTGAGGTATTTTTTTTTTATGGGCAAGCTGGGGTTAGGCAAGACCCCCACCAGATATATTAGAAGGAAAAGGAGATACAGAGCTAGGGTGTCATTTTAAATCAAAATAAAATCGAATCAGTCTCTACCTTCTCATCTCTATGTTTTCTTACAAAAGCAACAAACGGCTCCAAAAAAGTCGATGGGATGAAAGAGTTATGGTCTGTTTAATAACATGGAGGTGTAGAGTAACACATCCATAACTCACTCAATTTAAGTCCAAATCAAATGAAATCAGTCTCTATACGCTCATTTTGAAGTTTTCTTTCAAACGCAACAACGGCACCAAAAATGTGAAAGGGATGAGAGAGTTATGGTCTGTTCAGAAATATGGTGGTACAGAGTAAAACATCCATAATTCTCTTATTTAAAGTCTAAATCAAATGGAATGATTCTCTATCTTATCATCTTTATTTTTTCTTTCAAACGCAACAAACGGCTCCAAAAAACTCAATGGGATGAGATGATAGTTATGCTCTGTTTAGTAACATGGAGGTATAGAGTAAAACATGCATAACTCTCTCTCTTTTTATGTCAGAATCAGATGAAATCGGTCTCTATTTGGTCATCCTAATGTTTTCTTTAAAGCGCAACAAACGGCTCCAAAAGAGTCAATAGGATGAGAGTGTTATGGTCTGTTTAGCAAAAACATGGGGGTTCAAGTAAAACTTACATAACTCTCTCATAAAAGGTCGACGGGATGAGAGAGTTATGGTCTGTTTAGTAACATGGAGATATAGAGTAACAAATCCACAACTCTCTCATTTTAAGTCTAAATCAATTGAAATCTGTCTCTATGTGCTCATCCTGAAGTTCTCTTTCAAACGCAAAAACGGCCCAAAAAACGTCAAAGGAATGAAAGAGTTTTTGACTGTTTAGTAAAAACATGGAGATTTATAGCAAAACTTCCATAACTCTCTCATTTTAAGTCCAAATCAAATGATATTAGTCTCAATGTGCTCATCTTGAAGTTTTCTTTCAAACGCAACAACGGCACCAAAAATGACAAAGGGATGAAAGAGTTATAGTCTGTTTAGTCAAAACATGGAGGTATCGTGTAAAACTTTCATAAGTCTCCCATTTTAAGTCCAAATCAAATGAAATCAGTCTCTATCTGGTCATGTTGAAGTTTTCTTTCAAACGAAACAAACGGCACCAAAAATGTCAAATGGATGTGAGAGTTATGATGGTCTTTTTAGTGAAAAGAGGACGTTTAGAGTAAAACATCCACAACTCTACCATTTTAAGTCAAAATCAAATGAATTCAATCTATCTGTTCTCATCTTGATGTTTTCTTACAAACCCAACAAACGGCTCCAAAAAAGTGAACCGTGTGAGAGAGTTATATTCTATTTAGTAAAAACATAGTGGTATATTATTAAACATACACAACTCTTTAATTTTAAGGCCAAATCAAATGCATTCAGTCAATATCTTCTCGTCTTGATGTTCCATTTCAAACACAACAAACAGCTCCCAAAAACTAAATGGGATGAGAGAGTTATGGTCTGTTTAGAATCATGGAGGTATAGAGTAAAACATACCTAACTTTCTCCTTTTAACTCCAAATCAAATGAAACCAGTCTCTATCTTCTCATCTAGATGTGTTCTTTCAAACGCAACAAACGGCTCCGAAAAAGTCACAGGGATGAGAGAGTTATTGTCTGCTTAGTAAAGCATGGAGGTATAGAGTTAAACATCCCAAAACTCTCTCATTTTAAGTCAAAATCAAAAGAAACCAGTATCTATCTTCCATCCAGAAATTTTCTATCAAATGCGACAAACGGCTCCAACAAAGTCACAGGGATGAGAGAGTTATATTCTGTTTAGTAAAAATTATGGAGATGTAGAGTAAAACATCCACCACTCTCTCATTTTAACTCCAAGTCAAATCAAATCAGTCTCTATCTGCTCATCTTGAAGATTTCCTTCAAACGTAACAAACGGCACCAAGAATGTCTGCGGGATGTGAGCGCTTTTTACTAAAAGCTTGAGGTATTTTTTTTTTATGGGCAAGCTGGGGTTAGGCAAGACCCCCACCAGATATATTAGAAGGAAAAGGAGATACAGAGCTAGGGTGTCATTTTAAATCAAAATAAAATCGAATCAGTCTCTACCTTCTCATCTCTATGTTTTCTTACAAAAGCAACAAACGGCTCCAAAAAAGTCGATGGGATGAAAGAGTTATGGTCTGTTTAATAACATGGAGGTGTAGAGTAACACATCCATAACTCACTCAATTTAAGTCCAAATCAAATGAAATCAGTCTCTATACGCTCATTTTGAAGTTTTCTTTCAAACGCAACAACGGCACCAAAAATGTGAAAGGGATGAGAGAGTTATGGTCTGTTCAGAAATATGGTGGTACAGAGTAAAACATCCATAATTCTCTTATTTAAAGTCTAAATCAAATGGAATGATTCTCTATCTTATCATCTTTATTTTTTCTTTCAAACGCAACAAACGGCTCCAAAAAACTCAATGGGATGAGATGATAGTTATGCTCTGTTTAGTAACATGGAGGTATAGAGTAAAACATGCATAACTCTCTCTCTTTTTATGTCAGAATCAGATGAAATCGGTCTCTATTTGGTCATCCTAATGTTTTCTTTAAAGCGCAACAAACGGCTCCAAAAGAGTCAATAGGATGAGAGTGTTATGGTCTGTTTAGCAAAAACATGGGGGTTCAAGTAAAACTTACATAACTCTCTCATAAAAGGTCGACGGGATGAGAGAGTTATGGTCTGTTTAGTAACATGGAGATATAGAGTAACAAATCCACAACTCTCTCATTTTAAGTCTAAATCAATTGAAATCTGTCTCTATGTGCTCATCCTGAAGTTCTCTTTCAAACGCAAAAACGGCCCAAAAAACGTCAAAGGAATGAAAGAGTTTTTGACTGTTTAGTAAAAACATGGAGATTTATAGCAAAACTTCCATAACTCTCTCATTTTAAGTCCAAATCAAATGATATTAGTCTCAATGTGCTCATCTTGAAGTTTTCTTTCAAACGCAACAACGGCACCAAAAATGACAAAGGGATGAAAGAGTTATAGTCTGTTTAGTCAAAACATGGAGGTATCGTGTAAAACTTTCATAAGTCTCCCATTTTAAGTCCAAATCAAATGAAATCAGTCTCTATCTGGTCATGTTGAAGTTTTCTTTCAAACGAAACAAACGGCACCAAAAATGTCAAATGGATGTGAGAGTTATGATGGTCTTTTTAGTGAAAAGAGGACGTTTAGAGTAAAACATCCACAACTCTACCATTTTAAGTCAAAATCAAATGAATTCAATCTATCTGTTCTCATCTTGATGTTTTCTTACAAACCCAACAAACGGCTCCAAAAAAGTGAACCGTGTGAGAGAGTTATATTCTATTTAGTAAAAACATAGTGGTATATTATTAAACATACACAACTCTTTAATTTTAAGGCCAAATCAAATGCATTCAGTCAATATCTTCTCGTCTTGATGTTCCATTTCAAACACAACAAACAGCTCCCAAAAACTAAATGGGATGAGAGAGTTATGGTCTGTTTAGAATCATGGAGGTATAGAGTAAAACATACCTAACTTTCTCCTTTTAACTCCAAATCAAATGAAACCAGTCTCTATCTTCTCATCTAGATGTGTTCTTTCAAACGCAACAAACGGCTCCGAAAAAGTCACAGGGATGAGAGAGTTATTGTCTGCTTAGTAAAGCATGGAGGTATAGAGTTAAACATCCCAAAACTCTCTCATTTTAAGTCAAAATCAAAAGAAACCAGTATCTATCTTCCATCCAGAAATTTTCTATCAAATGCGACAAACGGCTCCAACAAAGTCACAGGGATGAGAGAGTTATATTCTGTTTAGTAAAAATTATGGAGATGTAGAGTAAAACATCCACCACTCTCTCATTTTAACTCCAAGTCAAATCAAATCAGTCTCTATCTGCTCATCTTGAAGATTTCCTTCAAACGTAACAAACGGCACCAAGAATGTCTGCGGGATGTGAGCGCTTTTTACTAAAAGCTTGAGGTATTTTTTTTTTTATGGGCAAGCTGGGGTTAGGCAAGACCCCCACCAGATATATTAGAAGGAAAAAGAGATACAGAGCTAGGGTGTCATTTTAAATCAAAATAAAATCGAATCAGTCTCTACCTTCTCATCTCTATGTTTTCTTACAAAAGCAACAAACGGCTCCAAAAAAGTCGATGGGATGAAAGAGTTATGGTCTGTTTAATAACATGGAGGTGTAGAGTAACACATCCATAACTCACTCAATTTAAGTCCAAATCAAATGAAATCAGTCTCTATACGCTCATTTTGAAGTTTTCTTTCAAACGCAACAACGGCACCAAAAATGTGAAAGGGATGAGAGAGTTATGGTCTGTTCAGAAATATGGTGGTACAGAGTAAAACATCCATAATTCTCTTATTTAAAGTCTAAATCAAATGGAATGATTCTCTATCTTATCATCTTTATTTTTTCTTTCAAACGCAACAAACGGCTCCAAAAAACTCAATGGGATGAGATGATAGTTATGCTCTGTTTAGTAACATGGAGGTATAGAGTAAAACATGCATAACTCTCTCTCTTTTTATGTCAGAATCAGATGAAATCGGTCTCTATTTGGTCATCCTAATGTTTTCTTTAAAGCGCAACAAACGGCTCCAAAAGAGTCAATAGGATGAGAGTGTTATGGTCTGTTTAGCAAAAACATGGGGGTTCAAGTAAAACTTACATAACTCTCTCATAAAAGGTCGACGGGATGAGAGAGTTATGGTCTGTTTAGTAACATGGAGATATAGAGTAACAAATCCACAACTCTCTCATTTTAAGTCTAAATCAATTGAAATCTGTCTCTATGTGCTCATCCTGAAGTTCTCTTTCAAACGCAAAAACGGCCCAAAAAACGTCAAAGGAATGAAAGAGTTTTTGACTGTTTAGTAAAAACATGGAGATTTATAGCAAAACTTCCATAACTCTCTCATTTTAAGTCCAAATCAAATGATATTAGTCTCAATGTGCTCATCTTGAAGTTTTCTTTCAAACGCAACAACGGCACCAAAAATGACAAAGGGATGAAAGAGTTATAGTCTGTTTAGTCAAAACATGGAGGTATCGTGTAAAACTTTCATAAGTCTCCCATTTTAAGTCCAAATCAAATGAAATCAGTCTCTATCTGGTCATGTTGAAGTTTTCTTTCAAACGAAACAAACGGCACCAAAAATGTCAAATGGATGTGAGAGTTATGATGGTCTTTTTAGTGAAAAGAGGACGTTTAGAGTAAAACATCCACAACTCTACCATTTTAAGTCAAAATCAAATGAATTCAATCTATCTGTTCTCATCTTGATGTTTTCTTACAAACCCAACAAACGGCTCCAAAAAAGTGAACCGTGTGAGAGAGTTATATTCTATTTAGTAAAAACATAGTGGTATATTATTAAACATACACAACTCTTTAATTTTAAGGCCAAATCAAATGCATTCAGTCAATATCTTCTCGTCTTGATGTTCCATTTCAAACACAACAAACAGCTCCCAAAAACTAAATGGGATGAGAGAGTTATGGTCTGTTTAGAATCATGGAGGTATAGAGTAAAACATACCTAACTTTCTCCTTTTAACTCCAAATCAAATGAAACCAGTCTCTATCTTCTCATCTAGATGTGTTCTTTCAAACGCAACAAACGGCTCCGAAAAAGTCACAGGGATGAGAGAGTTATTGTCTGCTTAGTAAAGCATGGAGGTATAGAGTTAAACATCCCAAAACTCTCTCATTTTAAGTCAAAATCAAAAGAAACCAGTATCTATCTTCCATCCAGAAATTTTCTATCAAATGCGACAAACGGCTCCAACAAAGTCACAGGGATGAGAGAGTTATATTCTGTTTAGTAAAAATTATGGAGATGTAGAGTAAAACATCCACCACTCTCTCATTTTAACTCCAAGTCAAATCAAATCAGTCTCTATCTGCTCATCTTGAAGATTTCCTTCAAACGTAACAAACGGCACCAAGAATGTCTGCGGGATGTGAGCGCTTTTTACTAAAAGCTTGAGGTATTTTTTTTTTATGGGCAAGCTGGGGTTAGGCAAGACCCCCACCAGATATATTAGAAGGAAAAGGAGATACAGAGCTAGGGTGTCATTTTAAATCAAAATAAAATCGAATCAGTCTCTACCTTCTCATCTCTATGTTTTCTTACAAAAGCAACAAACGGCTCCAAAAAAGTCGATGGGATGAAAGAGTTATGGTCTGTTTAATAACATGGAGGTGTAGAGTAACACATCCATAACTCACTCAATTTAAGTCCAAATCAAATGAAATCAGTCTCTATACGCTCATTTTGAAGTTTTCTTTCAAACGCAACAACGGCACCAAAAATGTGAAAGGGATGAGAGAGTTATGGTCTGTTCAGAAATATGGTGGTACAGAGTAAAACATCCATAATTCTCTTATTTAAAGTCTAAATCAAATGGAATGATTCTCTATCTTATCATCTTTATTTTTTCTTTCAAACGCAACAAACGGCTCCAAAAAACTCAATGGGATGAGATGATAGTTATGCTCTGTTTAGTAACATGGAGGTATAGAGTAAAACATGCATAACTCTCTCTCTTTTTATGTCAGAATCAGATGAAATCGGTCTCTATTTGGTCATCCTAATGTTTTCTTTAAAGCGCAACAAACGGCTCCAAAAGAGTCAATAGGATGAGAGTGTTATGGTCTGTTTAGCAAAAACATGGGGGTTCAAGTAAAACTTACATAACTCTCTCATAAAAGGTCGACGGGATGAGAGAGTTATGGTCTGTTTAGTAACATGGAGATATAGAGTAACAAATCCACAACTCTCTCATTTTAAGTCTAAATCAATTGAAATCTGTCTCTATGTGCTCATCCTGAAGTTCTCTTTCAAACGCAAAAACGGCCCAAAAAACGTCAAAGGAATGAAAGAGTTTTTGACTGTTTAGTAAAAACATGGAGATTTATAGCAAAACTTCCATAACTCTCTCATTTTAAGTCCAAATCAAATGATATTAGTCTCAATGTGCTCATCTTGAAGTTTTCTTTCAAACGCAACAACGGCACCAAAAATGACAAAGGGATGAAAGAGTTATAGTCTGTTTAGTCAAAACATGGAGGTATCGTGTAAAACTTTCATAAGTCTCCCATTTTAAGTCCAAATCAAATGAAATCAGTCTCTATCTGGTCATGTTGAAGTTTTCTTTCAAACGAAACAAACGGCACCAAAAATGTCAAATGGATGTGAGAGTTATGATGGTCTTTTTAGTGAAAAGAGGACGTTTAGAGTAAAACATCCACAACTCTACCATTTTAAGTCAAAATCAAATGAATTCAATCTATCTGTTCTCATCTTGATGTTTTCTTACAAACCCAACAAACGGCTCCAAAAAAGTGAACCGTGTGAGAGAGTTATATTCTATTTAGTAAAAACATAGTGGTATATTATTAAACATACACAACTCTTTAATTTTAAGGCCAAATCAAATGCATTCAGTCAATATCTTCTCGTCTTGATGTTCCATTTCAAACACAACAAACAGCTCCCAAAAACTAAATGGGATGAGAGAGTTATGGTCTGTTTAGAATCATGGAGGTATAGAGTAAAACATACCTAACTTTCTCCTTTTAACTCCAAATCAAATGAAACCAGTCTCTATCTTCTCATCTAGATGTGTTCTTTCAAACGCAACAAACGGCTCCGAAAAAGTCACAGGGATGAGAGAGTTATTGTCTGCTTAGTAAAGCATGGAGGTATAGAGTTAAACATCCCAAAACTCTCTCATTTTAAGTCAAAATCAAAAGAAACCAGTATCTATCTTCCATCCAGAAATTTTCTATCAAATGCGACAAACGGCTCCAACAAAGTCACAGGGATGAGAGAGTTATATTCTGTTTAGTAAAAATTATGGAGATGTAGAGTAAAACATCCACCACTCTCTCATTTTAACTCCAAGTCAAATCAAATCAGTCTCTATCTGCTCATCTTGAAGATTTCCTTCAAACGTAACAAACGGCACCAAGAATGTCTGCGGGATGTGAGCGCTTTTTACTAAAAGCTTGAGGTATTTTTTTTTTATGGGCAAGCTGGGGTTAGGCAAGACCCCCACCAGATATATTAGAAGGAAAAGGAGATACAGAGCTAGGGTGTCATTTTAAATCAAAATAAAATCGAATCAGTCTCTACCTTCTCATCTCTATGTTTTCTTACAAAAGCAACAAACGGCTCCAAAAAAGTCGATGGGATGAAAGAGTTATGGTCTGTTTAATAACATGGAGGTGTAGAGTAACACATCCATAACTCACTCAATTTAAGTCCAAATCAAATGAAATCAGTCTCTATACGCTCATTTTGAAGTTTTCTTTCAAACGCAACAACGGCACCAAAAATGTGAAAGGGATGAGAGAGTTATGGTCTGTTCAGAAATATGGTGGTACAGAGTAAAACATCCATAATTCTCTTATTTAAAGTCTAAATCAAATGGAATGATTCTCTATCTTATCATCTTTATTTTTTCTTTCAAACGCAACAAACGGCTCCAAAAAACTCAATGGGATGAGATGATAGTTATGCTCTGTTTAGTAACATGGAGGTATAGAGTAAAACATGCATAACTCTCTCTCTTTTTATGTCAGAATCAGATGAAATCGGTCTCTATTTGGTCATCCTAATGTTTTCTTTAAAGCGCAACAAACGGCTCCAAAAGAGTCAATAGGATGAGAGTGTTATGGTCTGTTTAGCAAAAACATGGGGGTTCAAGTAAAACTTACATAACTCTCTCATAAAAGGTCGACGGGATGAGAGAGTTATGGTCTGTTTAGTAACATGGAGATATAGAGTAACAAATCCACAACTCTCTCATTTTAAGTCTAAATCAATTGAAATCTGTCTCTATGTGCTCATCCTGAAGTTCTCTTTCAAACGCAAAAACGGCCCAAAAAACGTCAAAGGAATGAAAGAGTTTTTGACTGTTTAGTAAAAACATGGAGATTTATAGCAAAACTTCCATAACTCTCTCATTTTAAGTCCAAATCAAATGATATTAGTCTCAATGTGCTCATCTTGAAGTTTTCTTTCAAACGCAACAACGGCACCAAAAATGACAAAGGGATGAAAGAGTTATAGTCTGTTTAGTCAAAACATGGAGGTATCGTGTAAAACTTTCATAAGTCTCCCATTTTAAGTCCAAATCAAATGAAATCAGTCTCTATCTGGTCATGTTGAAGTTTTCTTTCAAACGAAACAAACGGCACCAAAAATGTCAAATGGATGTGAGAGTTATGATGGTCTTTTTAGTGAAAAGAGGACGTTTAGAGTAAAACATCCACAACTCTACCATTTTAAGTCAAAATCAAATGAATTCAATCTATCTGTTCTCATCTTGATGTTTTCTTACAAACCCAACAAACGGCTCCAAAAAAGTGAACCGTGTGAGAGAGTTATATTCTATTTAGTAAAAACATAGTGGTATATTATTAAACATACACAACTCTTTAATTTTAAGGCCAAATCAAATGCATTCAGTCAATATCTTCTCGTCTTGATGTTCCATTTCAAACACAACAAACAGCTCCCAAAAACTAAATGGGATGAGAGAGTTATGGTCTGTTTAGAATCATGGAGGTATAGAGTAAAACATACCTAACTTTCTCCTTTTAACTCCAAATCAAATGAAACCAGTCTCTATCTTCTCATCTAGATGTGTTCTTTCAAACGCAACAAACGGCTCCGAAAAAGTCACAGGGATGAGAGAGTTATTGTCTGCTTAGTAAAGCATGGAGGTATAGAGTTAAACATCCCAAAACTCTCTCATTTTAAGTCAAAATCAAAAGAAACCAGTATCTATCTTCCATCCAGAAATTTTCTATCAAATGCGACAAACGGCTCCAACAAAGTCACAGGGATGAGAGAGTTATATTCTGTTTAGTAAAAATTATGGAGATGTAGAGTAAAACATCCACCACTCTCTCATTTTAACTCCAAGTCAAATCAAATCAGTCTCTATCTGCTCATCTTGAAGATTTCCTTCAAACGTAACAAACGGCACCAAGAATGTCTGCGGGATGTGAGCGCTTTTTACTAAAAGCTTGAGGTATTTTTTTTTTTATGGGCAAGCTGGGGTTAGGCAAGACCCCCACCAGATATATTAGAAGGAAAAAGAGATACAGAGCTAGGGTGTCATTTTAAATCAAAATAAAATCGAATCAGTCTCTACCTTCTCATCTCTATGTTTTCTTACAAAAGCAACAAACGGCTCCAAAAAAGTCGATGGGATGAAAGAGTTATGGTCTGTTTAATAACATGGAGGTGTAGAGTAACACATCCATAACTCACTCAATTTAAGTCCAAATCAAATGAAATCAGTCTCTATACGCTCATTTTGAAGTTTTCTTTCAAACGCAACAACGGCACCAAAAATGTGAAAGGGATGAGAGAGTTATGGTCTGTTCAGAAATATGGTGGTACAGAGTAAAACATCCATAATTCTCTTATTTAAAGTCTAAATCAAATGGAATGATTCTCTATCTTATCATCTTTATTTTTTCTTTCAAACGCAACAAACGGCTCCAAAAAACTCAATGGGATGAGATGATAGTTATGCTCTGTTTAGTAACATGGAGGTATAGAGTAAAACATGCATAACTCTCTCTCTTTTTATGTCAGAATCAGATGAAATCGGTCTCTATTTGGTCATCCTAATGTTTTCTTTAAAGCGCAACAAACGGCTCCAAAAGAGTCAATAGGATGAGAGTGTTATGGTCTGTTTAGCAAAAACATGGGGGTTCAAGTAAAACTTACATAACTCTCTCATAAAAGGTCGACGGGATGAGAGAGTTATGGTCTGTTTAGTAACATGGAGATATAGAGTAACAAATCCACAACTCTCTCATTTTAAGTCTAAATCAATTGAAATCTGTCTCTATGTGCTCATCCTGAAGTTCTCTTTCAAACGCAAAAACGGCCCAAAAAACGTCAAAGGAATGAAAGAGTTTTTGACTGTTTAGTAAAAACATGGAGATTTATAGCAAAACTTCCATAACTCTCTCATTTTAAGTCCAAATCAAATGATATTAGTCTCAATGTGCTCATCTTGAAGTTTTCTTTCAAACGCAACAACGGCACCAAAAATGACAAAGGGATGAAAGAGTTATAGTCTGTTTAGTCAAAACATGGAGGTATCGTGTAAAACTTTCATAAGTCTCCCATTTTAAGTCCAAATCAAATGAAATCAGTCTCTATCTGGTCATGTTGAAGTTTTCTTTCAAACGAAACAAACGGCACCAAAAATGTCAAATGGATGTGAGAGTTATGATGGTCTTTTTAGTGAAAAGAGGACGTTTAGAGTAAAACATCCACAACTCTACCATTTTAAGTCAAAATCAAATGAATTCAATCTATCTGTTCTCATCTTGATGTTTTCTTACAAACCCAACAAACGGCTCCAAAAAAGTGAACCGTGTGAGAGAGTTATATTCTATTTAGTAAAAACATAGTGGTATATTATTAAACATACACAACTCTTTAATTTTAAGGCCAAATCAAATGCATTCAGTCAATATCTTCTCGTCTTGATGTTCCATTTCAAACACAACAAACAGCTCCCAAAAACTAAATGGGATGAGAGAGTTATGGTCTGTTTAGAATCATGGAGGTATAGAGTAAAACATACCTAACTTTCTCCTTTTAACTCCAAATCAAATGAAACCAGTCTCTATCTTCTCATCTAGATGTGTTCTTTCAAACGCAACAAACGGCTCCGAAAAAGTCACAGGGATGAGAGAGTTATTGTCTGCTTAGTAAAGCATGGAGGTATAGAGTTAAACATCCCAAAACTCTCTCATTTTAAGTCAAAATCAAAAGAAACCAGTATCTATCTTCCATCCAGAAATTTTCTATCAAATGCGACAAACGGCTCCAACAAAGTCACAGGGATGAGAGAGTTATATTCTGTTTAGTAAAAATTATGGAGATGTAGAGTAAAACATCCACCACTCTCTCATTTTAACTCCAAGTCAAATCAAATCAGTCTCTATCTGCTCATCTTGAAGATTTCCTTCAAACGTAACAAACGGCACCAAGAATGTCTGCGGGATGTGAGCGCTTTTTACTAAAAGCTTGAGGTATTTTTTTTTTTATGGGCAAGCTGGGGTTAGGCAAGACCCCCACCAGATATATTAGAAGGAAAAAGAGATACAGAGCTAGGGTGTCATTTTAAATCAAAATAAAATCGAATCAGTCTCTACCTTCTCATCTCTATGTTTTCTTACAAAAGCAACAAACGGCTCCAAAAAAGTCGATGGGATGAAAGAGTTATGGTCTGTTTAATAACATGGAGGTGTAGAGTAACACATCCATAACTCACTCAATTTAAGTCCAAATCAAATGAAATCAGTCTCTATACGCTCATTTTGAAGTTTTCTTTCAAACGCAACAACGGCACCAAAAATGTGAAAGGGATGAGAGAGTTATGGTCTGTTCAGAAATATGGTGGTACAGAGTAAAACATCCATAATTCTCTTATTTAAAGTCTAAATCAAATGGAATGATTCTCTATCTTATCATCTTTATTTTTTCTTTCAAACGCAACAAACGGCTCCAAAAAACTCAATGGGATGAGATGATAGTTATGCTCTGTTTAGTAACATGGAGGTATAGAGTAAAACATGCATAACTCTCTCTCTTTTTATGTCAGAATCAGATGAAATCGGTCTCTATTTGGTCATCCTAATGTTTTCTTTAAAGCGCAACAAACGGCTCCAAAAGAGTCAATAGGATGAGAGTGTTATGGTCTGTTTAGCAAAAACATGGGGGTTCAAGTAAAACTTACATAACTCTCTCATAAAAGGTCGACGGGATGAGAGAGTTATGGTCTGTTTAGTAACATGGAGATATAGAGTAACAAATCCACAACTCTCTCATTTTAAGTCTAAATCAATTGAAATCTGTCTCTATGTGCTCATCCTGAAGTTCTCTTTCAAACGCAAAAACGGCCCAAAAAACGTCAAAGGAATGAAAGAGTTTTTGACTGTTTAGTAAAAACATGGAGATTTATAGCAAAACTTCCATAACTCTCTCATTTTAAGTCCAAATCAAATGATATTAGTCTCAATGTGCTCATCTTGAAGTTTTCTTTCAAACGCAACAACGGCACCAAAAATGACAAAGGGATGAAAGAGTTATAGTCTGTTTAGTCAAAACATGGAGGTATCGTGTAAAACTTTCATAAGTCTCCCATTTTAAGTCCAAATCAAATGAAATCAGTCTCTATCTGGTCATGTTGAAGTTTTCTTTCAAACGAAACAAACGGCACCAAAAATGTCAAATGGATGTGAGAGTTATGATGGTCTTTTTAGTGAAAAGAGGACGTTTAGAGTAAAACATCCACAACTCTACCATTTTAAGTCAAAATCAAATGAATTCAATCTATCTGTTCTCATCTTGATGTTTTCTTACAAACCCAACAAACGGCTCCAAAAAAGTGAACCGTGTGAGAGAGTTATATTCTATTTAGTAAAAACATAGTGGTATATTATTAAACATACACAACTCTTTAATTTTAAGGCCAAATCAAATGCATTCAGTCAATATCTTCTCGTCTTGATGTTCCATTTCAAACACAACAAACAGCTCCCAAAAACTAAATGGGATGAGAGAGTTATGGTCTGTTTAGAATCATGGAGGTATAGAGTAAAACATACCTAACTTTCTCCTTTTAACTCCAAATCAAATGAAACCAGTCTCTATCTTCTCATCTAGATGTGTTCTTTCAAACGCAACAAACGGCTCCGAAAAAGTCACAGGGATGAGAGAGTTATTGTCTGCTTAGTAAAGCATGGAGGTATAGAGTTAAACATCCCAAAACTCTCTCATTTTAAGTCAAAATCAAAAGAAACCAGTATCTATCTTCCATCCAGAAATTTTCTATCAAATGCGACAAACGGCTCCAACAAAGTCACAGGGATGAGAGAGTTATATTCTGTTTAGTAAAAATTATGGAGATGTAGAGTAAAACATCCACCACTCTCTCATTTTAACTCCAAGTCAAATCAAATCAGTCTCTATCTGCTCATCTTGAAGATTTCCTTCAAACGTAACAAACGGCACCAAGAATGTCTGCGGGATGTGAGCGCTTTTTACTAAAAGCTTGAGGTATTTTTTTTTTTATGGGCAAGCTGGGGTTAGGCAAGACCCCCACCAGATATATTAGAAGGAAAAAGAGATACAGAGCTAGGGTGTCATTTTAAATCAAAATAAAATCGAATCAGTCTCTACCTTCTCATCTCTATGTTTTCTTACAAAAGCAACAAACGGCTCCAAAAAAGTCGATGGGATGAAAGAGTTATGGTCTGTTTAATAACATGGAGGTGTAGAGTAACACATCCATAACTCACTCAATTTAAGTCCAAATCAAATGAAATCAGTCT